>NC_038045.1:35107136-35407136 GCF_002211085.1 Panicum hallii | reverse complement strand
AACCTAAGGCTCGGGGGCTACTCCATATGGATTGCGAGTTTAATCGCACCCCATATAAAAGAAGACTTGATAACTTCTCGGGGCATGAGCACCTCACAGCCTCGATGCAGCTAATGAAGTACTCGGAAGACACCTTCAAGTCGGAGTTCAGGAGAACTCGAAGACGCCTTCAGAAGTACTCGGAAATGTGTAGTACTCGACTACGAAGAGCTCGTTGGCTTATCAGACCCAGGGTTATGGGACTGTGCATATGGCGTACATATTCTAGGATAAGGGGTGGGACATGGCCCACATCCTACACCAATTGTAACTATCGTACCGTAGTAGAACTAGTTGGAACAGAAGGAAACTACCCGAAAAGTACTCGGGCTAGACTCTTGAGCTCGTATCCGGCTAGGATTTCCATGTAACCCTGTCCCCCCAAACTATATAAGGGCGGGCAGGGACCCCCTCCAAACTGATCAACCAGATCAACACCTAAGGCAATATAAACCACCACAAAGGACGTAGGGTATTACACTCTCGGCGGCTCGAACCTATCTAAACTTTGTGTTCCTTACACATTCGAGTTTCTGATCTCGGTGACACCCTACCTACAACTCACCACCTCGGGGGTATCCCTCGGTGGGCTTGACGGTAAAACACCGATAGTCGGCAAGAGCCGAGGAGTCAGGCGACACCGATGACCCGAGGGTAGCCATGGCCATAGGCTCTACAACGACTTCCATGACACCTGATGCTTTTCCTAGCTTGGGGGCTAGAGTTACCATGGCATCGCCAGGTTGCTCCAAGCCCAGAGCAGAGGATGGCCTACACATAAGAAACGATAATAAGAGTACTTACAAGGAACCTAGAACTATACAAGCGCAAAAGTACTCAGACAATTTCTTCTATTTTAATGCCTTAGGTACTGGAGCAGCATCTAAAGCACTTGTTGGCTCTGACTTGCCAACCACAGGCGGAGTTTGCCTCGGCGAGGCAATAGCAACGGTAACCAAGGGTAATGCTTGCCTTGGCGTCATTGTAGTAGTACCTGTTGACGGGTCCACTGCAACGGAGGGTACATCTTGCTCCTTCACAGTATCATCCCCGACTGCCTCTTCGACCCTCCCTTGGCATGCTTTGGGTTTGGAGAGCTAGGATTGAAGAATTAAGAAAAAAGAGAAAATTCAATAAAGACCATCAACAGCAGGCAACAAAAGGCACTCGCAAGACCAAGTTAGGCATTTACCTTTGCGTTTTATCCTCATTACCACCCGATACAGTGCTAGCCTTGAGTTTTCGGGTGGCGGCCCTCAGCCCCTTCGAGTGATTGGACAAAGAATCACCACCAGGAGAGCTTGGGCCCTCCTAGGAGGTCTTAGCCTTCTTGCCCTTCATCACATCTGCCAAGGTGCGGTCATCATCAGTGCCCTCATTGCGTTCCTCGCTTACAAAAACAGCAGGGGATCGAGATTGCATCAGGTGGCTCGGACGTTCAATATTCGGCATCGAAGGCATACTCCTATATACATTTATATCATCCTACAATAGGACTTCAAGATATGTCAGTACCAAATTACATTAAAGGACACCAGAAGTACTCGACAGAAAGACACGACTACTTACTGCTACCTGTTTTGTAGGATTCTTCGTCGAATAAAGGGTCGACACATATGGGATAGTTTCATCACCCATGAGCACCTGGCTTACTCAAAGCAATGCGTCACCTTTTTCAATACACTCTGCAAAAAAGTGAGACAGATCTAAGATGCCAAGGTACTCGAAGCCAAAGCGTGCATGCTTCTACAGTACATCACCGATACCCCAGTAACTCCTACATCTCTGTGCTTCTTAATCATTCTGAGCAGATCCTAGATTTGGCTTATGTCACGGCATGGCATTATCCACTTGTCGCGGATCCTGAGTGCCTCGACGGTCCTTTCATGGAGTGAGGGCTGATGGTTTCCGATGTAGAACCACCGCTCCCTCCACCCAAAAACTAGTCGTGAATTTGTAGGGGATGTACTTCTTTTCCATCCCCTACCTCAATTGGAACCCGGCACCACCAACTTCATACATGGTACTCTCATTAGGCTGTGGCCTGAGATGGAAGAGGTAGCAGAAGAGGTCGAAGTGGGGTTCTATCCCCAAGAAGGCTTCACAGAAATGAAAAAAGAAAGAATGTGGAGAATAGAGTTGGGGTTGAGGAGATGAAACTGAATGTCATAATAGAAAAGAAGGCCCTGAAAGAAATCAGAAGTCGGAAGGGCCAAACTGTGTTCAACAAAATGCTAAAATAAAATTATTTCTTCAACCTCTTCATACGGTCTTTCGTCACCAGTGTCGGCGCACCACTAGATGATTTCCTTGGGCTGATGGAGGTTCTACTCTACATGTGCCTTGAGGTCGGCCTCAGAACACTTACTCACACTCCATCTGTCGCCTGTGGCAGCGGCAGCCTTGGAATCTTTTCCCTTTGCCTTGGTGTTGCCCTTCTTGCCAGCCATCCTTGAAGTCACGAGTCGCTTCTCTCGCATGCGCTCGGGGTCTTAAGGAGAGGGTGCGAGATGCGAGCAAGGAGGGTGCAGATGCATATGCGGCTACACGGTTGAAGGAAGGAGAAGATGGAATTGTGCTAGACCTAGATCTAAATCAGCAGTGGCGGCGATGGCTGTAAGATGAAAGGTTCTCACAGTGTGGGAATGACTAAAAGTGTAAGCTAACCCTAAGTCACTGCGCGGTTAAATAAGAAGTGGGGAATATAGTTTTACTCTGCAGAAGTTGAAGAGTTTTTATGGGAAATAATTTTTTTGAGAGGTAATTTAGGATAATTTTGGAGAAGTTATTTGATTAACCATTTTTAGGGATTTTATTATGAAGAAATGGGTTTTTCAAATTTTGTTGCAATTTCTCCAATTTTTATCATCATCACAAATATATAACATACATTGCAACGTGGCCATGTTCATTTGGATCCTTTTTTTCAACTTTTTTGGGATTTGGATTCAAGGCTCGGGGCCTACAAGATATGTGTCATCGATGGCTTATTCTTTAAATCCTTTGGAAGATAAAGAAAGAAGATTCAAGACTAATTTGACTTTCAGCCTGATTCTTCGATTCAACCTAAGGCTCGGGGGCTACTCCATATGGAGTGCGATTTTCATCGCACCCCATATAAAAGAGGACTTGAAACTACTCAGGACATGAGCACCTCACAGTCTCGAAGCAGCTGAGGAAGTACTCAGAAGACACCTCCAAGATGAAGTTTCAGAAGAACTCGAGGATGACTTCAGAAGTACTCGGAAGCATGAAGTACTTGGCTTCGAATAGCTTGGGGGCTTGTCAGACTCGGGACTACGGGACTACGCATATAGCATAGAATATTTTGGAATAAGAGATGGGCATGTCCCATACCTTATGTCTTGTAACTACTCGTATGCGAGTAGGACTAGTTAGAATAGAAGGAAACTACTCGAGTAGTACTCGGGTAGGACTCCTAGGCTAGTATCGGGCTAGAATTCCATGTTACTCTATCCCTCCAGACTATATAAGAGTAGGCAGGGATCCCCTCCAAACAATCATCACACCAATCATCATCCAAGGCAATACAAACCACTATACAGGACGTAGGGTATTACACACATCGCGGCTCGAACCTGTCTAAACCTTGTGTTGCTTGCACCTTCGAGTTCCTGATATCGGCAACACCCTGCATACAAGTCTACTATCATAGGGTATACCTAGGTAGGCTTGCCGGTAAAATACTGACAGAGTAGTTTTAAAGTCGTCTTTGGTTTCTTATGAAACTCCATCTTGAAGGCATCCTCCAAGTACTTCCTTGGCTGCCTCGAGACTGTGAGGTGCTCATGCCCCGAGTAGTTTTAAGTCTTCTTTTATATGGGGTGTGATAAAAATCGCACTTCATATAGAGTAGCCCCAGATCCTTAGGTTGAATCGAAGAATCAGACTGAGTATCAAATTAGTCTTGAATCTTCTTTTCTTATCTTCCAAATATTTTTTAAAAATAAACCATCGATGGCACGTGCCCCGCAGCCCTCGAACCTTGAATCCAAATCCCAAAAATTTTGAAAAAGGATACAAAAGAATGTGGCATGCGTTGTAAAATATTTTTAAGAAATTGAATTGATGGTTAAAATAGGAAAATTTGGTTTGAAATTCAAAAAACCCCTTTTTTTGGAAAAATATCCCTAAAAAAATGGTTAATCAAATAACTTCCCCAAAATTATCCTAAATTAACGGTCAGAACAAATCTTATCTCGAGAAAAATTCATCAGCTTCCGCATAGAGAATCCGGGCCCCGCTGGTTATTTAACCACGCGGTGGCTTAGGGTTAACCCACGCTTTCACTTGCGTCTTCACTAGTTCAAGCCCTTCATCTTCCTCTGTTCTAGCGCCACCGCCATTTCTAGATCTAGGTCTAGAAGCTGCACTTCCTCTGCTTGCTCCTTCATCCCGTATTGCCTTCACCGTAGTTTCCCCTCTCCTTCTTGTGGATCTCCGCCTCCTCATTCCTCAGCCCCTGAGCGCATGCGAGTGAAGCGACTCATGACATCAAGGATGGGAAACAAGAAAACCACTGCCAAGGGAGACAGGCACAAGAAGCAGGAAGAAACCAAGACTGCAAATAGTGACTGGACATATAGTAAGTGCTCCAGAAACGATCTTTTGCGTCTTGTTTCCAAGGGTCTTCTTCAAGAGAAAAATGTTGTGCAGTGGCGTCTGACTTTCCGTCAATCTTATCCGCAAGAAAATGTTGCTAAAATCATTTTGTTTCAACACTTTGTCGAAAGGGGATTGGCCCTCCCCGCCTCCGACTTCTTTCGTGGCCTTCTCTATTTCAATGGTCTTCAACTCCATCACCTCAACCCAAACTCTATAGCTCATTTAGCTATTTTTGTTCATCTTTGTGAGGCCTTTCTGGGCACCGAGCCCCACTTTGCCCTCTTCTGCTACCTTTTCTGAGCATTACCTCAACCAAGTCTTGAGAACCAAAATATAGTCGGAGGGGCTGGGTTTCAAGTGAAGCAGAAAATGGATGAGAAATATATCAAGTATAAATTTCCACTAGCCACTCAGGTTGGAAAGACTTGTGGTTTTATTTTGGGAATCACAAGCCATCGTTGCAAGAAAGGACTAGTGGAGTGCCCAAGCCGCAACCAGAATGGAACCAAAACCCTCCAACTAGCAAGATGGGACAAGTCAATGAATTGCTCGAGTTGATCCAGGCCCTAAAGTTGATAGGAGTCATTGGTGTATCTGTGATGTACTTATTCTTTAAGCGTCGGATTCAACCCCTGCAAAAGAGGTGCCACTTTGGTTTTGACTTCCTGGAGACTGAAGATCCCTCATGTATGTCTGCAGCCGAGTTGCCAGCGGACGAAGCGCTGAGGTGGGTAGGACGGGTGCCGTTGGATGTGAACACCGTACCATATGTCCCGCTGCTATTTTCCGCCAAGAATGAACCAAAATCGGTACAAAACTCCTCCACTCAAGTACTTTTTGCTATTATTATGTATCTGACTTTCCTTTGATGAATTTGTAGGACCACATAAACTTGTATAGGATTCACCTCCACTTCCTGAGATAGAGTGCCCCGATCACTTGCAACCAAGTGCGTATCAACCGCACAGAATTAACCGTCCTCCCATCGATCCGGTGACCGATGAAGATGATGATACTGATGATGATCTTACTCTGGCAGACTTCTTGAAGAAATCAAGCATGACCACCTCCCAGGAGGACACAAACTTGCCTGGTGGTGAACTCTTACCCAGCCATCCCAAGAAGCCAAGGGTCACCGCTCGAAAGCGCAAGGCAATTATTAGCGCAGTCAACAATGATGAATAGCCAAGGTGAGTGCAGCTCTTATAGATCTCCAGGTTTATTGTCGATTTCTTCCTTGCTGATGTTTCGACTACTCTCCCTTTCTTTTGCTTTAGTGCTGCCACCTCCAATCCCAAGTGCTCAAGGTAAAGGGTTGAAGAGGAAACCATCGGGGATGATGCGAGAAGTGTCTTCTGTTGCAGTGGACCCGTTGCCAAGTAGTACCAGGGCTACGCCAGGGCAAACACTGCCCTAGGCTAGCCGTCAAGTGGATGCAGCCGCATCTAGTGCCGCGCCGGGGCAAACATCGCCTGGCACCTTCGAGTACTTTGGATGCTATTACAGCTTCCAAAGTGTAGCACCCTAGGCATCACGCAACCCTAGGATGCCACACAACTACACTAAAAATGTTGAAATATAAAATTTTGACAACATATATACTTTGAAACAAGCACAATGTGGAAGCAACAATGGATAGACAATATATAAAGCGTGATTCTCCAACATAACAACCGCATAACTTCAACTTTAGCAAGCACAAGTAAGGATACCCTAACATCTCAAAAACATAGAAGAATACTTCTTAGCATTATATGAGATCCCGTGGAAGTGTATGATGTGCAACTAACCTATTTCCCTCCATGCTAGCTTCAAAGGACAACCTGGAAAGGAAAAATAAGGGTGAGATTGAATAATATCAGCAAGAAAACTACTTTAACAAGCTATTTCAACCACAGTAGATTGACCAATTATTTAATAAAGTAACAAGTATTAGAAATACAGCTCCACCAATCTACTTGATGTACCAAGAATAGGCGATTGTGGCAAGACAAAACAAACATTAGTTTGTACAAGAGCTACCATAAGAAATAATATAAGATCCATGAAGAATGATGGTTAGCTACTCGCAAAAAGCCATAGCATATAGGTCTCCACAACAAGAAGAAATTTGCAGCATAAGCGCATAACATATACCGTTACAAAAAATGGAATATCATTTCCAATGTTATTGAAGTTTCTTGGAATGCAAGGCAACAACACACATAATATCTCCACAACCACACAAGCCATATCAGACACACATGACCACCAAGAGGAACCCTTATCATATTTTCTCCAATGTAACTATGACCATCCAGTATCCAAATATAAGAAAGCATGGGAATACAAAAGCCCACATAATGTGTATATGAAGTCTCATATGCCATACCACAGAGCATGTCAACATAAGGGCATAATTTACCATAGTATATCACATTGTAACTTCATCACATCCAACATTCAAACCATCCAGAAATGAATATCAATGCACATGAAACTCCTGCCTTCATGCCCATTAAGGTATGAAGCTGCATCGTTATGCCAATAGATGATGCTATATGCATATGCATATGAACTCCTTCCTTCATACCCAACAACGTATGAAGCTGCATCGTTATGCCCAATAAACGATGTTGTACCGGTACGGTCGCTGCCATAGGTTCACGACATAACACCAAATGCCATGCCATGCAATGAAATGCAATGCAATCATGTGATGCGATGCCACAAGATAAATGCCATCTCCAAAAATCCAAATGCCACATACTCCATAACGACAAGAGAACAAGCCATGATAATATATAAAGAGAGATGCACAAAGAGCTTATTGGACATAACTAGTATCAACCATGATTGAATGACAAAATCTTATGTATGCCAAGTATCAACAAAACATTCTCCATATTATGTTATCTATAGGTCCCCTTTATTTTAACAGGTACGGGATAAAATGTAAGTATTATCATTTTAAATATGGGGTAGAGCACCAAATCGGTAATCAAAGCCCAAACCATGTATATCATATTAAAGCAGAACTTCTAAAATAGATCTAGTCAACCCAAAACTTAAGCCAAAGGCTTCTGGAAACTACTTCTGACTTTACTCATAACTCAAATGTTATTTGATCTGCAAATGTTAGCACTAGGAGACATAAAGTAGCATAATTACCTCACCACAATCACAATCCTCTAAAACAGACCCGTCAGCTACGAAACCACTAAGGATTCCATAGACTTTAGTACAGTAGGAAAAATAAACATATCATAGAATAAATCACCAAGTATATAAGCTATATGTAAAATATACTTTCAACCCTATATTTTCAAATTTCTCATCCATTGAATAATCCATTCATCTATTCACCCATGTTAAAAGTAAAACATATATACCAACTATATAGCTATATTGAAATGACATATTCATACTCTTCTCAAACTTATAAACATCACGTATAATATTTCAGATTATCACATAAATGTACATTTCAGATTATCATATATAAGTATGTGCACTACATTTTATAAGTCGTGGTAGTAAAAATAACATGTTAAAGTTGTAGCAATGCAACAGCTATGTTCACTTGCCTTTACTGACCATGTAGATGTACAAGCCTCATCACCTGCTAAACCACTTATGTATATCAGCACAACAAACCCAAATGACATTCTCATATAGAAATATAAAGTGTTCATACGTTCAAGGCACCAATATGAATAAGACTAGACAAACTACAATTGTTGTCACCACCATTGATGAAGAACAACAATACTTACCTTTCATTTATCTATTTTTATACAACAGATTAGGTACCAAATAAATATATATTTGGAAACTTCAGAGATTAAACTAAAACTTTGGTAGCCAAACTATAATTTTGTTAGGCCTCTATGGTCACCTAAAATACCACTCAAATTAGCACTTCTGAATCTGCCTAACAGCCCATGCACCAACATATAGAAATTCATATCTCCTAAACTATACCATAAAAGGTTATGAAATTTGGTAATCCAAAGCACTAGTCAGGTTGAGCTTCCACCAAAACTTGCATAAGTTGCTGAAGGTTTCCTCTAGGTCCGCAACGAAGTCATCGTGGTTTCTGGTCTTAACAACAACATCATCCATGTAGGCCTCCACGTTGCGGTGTAGCTAGTCAACAAAGCATAGCTAGATCACCTGCTGGTACGTTGCGCCTGCATTCTTCAACCCAAAGGACATGGTCGTATAAGCGTACACACCATAGGGGGTGATGAAACCAGTCTTAATCTGGTCTTCTTCCTTGAGGGCAATATGATGGTAGCCCAAGTAGCAATCTAGGAAGGAAAGTAGTGCGCAGCCAGCGGTAGAATCAATGACTTGGTTGATGCGTGGTAGCCCAAAGGGATCCTTCGTGCAATACTTGTTGAGATCAGTATAGTCAACACACATCCTCCACTCATTATTATTCTTCTATGTTACGGATTAGCTAACCACTCTAGGTGGAACACCTCTTTGATGAAACCTGCCATGAGTAGTTTAGCTATCTCTTTCTTGATCGCTTCCCTCTTATCTTGAGTGAATCTACGGAGTCGCTGCTTCTTGGGGGTGGCCTTAGTATTTACATTCAGGCTATGCTCAATCAGCTCTTTGGGCACACCTGGCATATGCGTTGGTTTCCACGCGAATATGTCTCGGTTGTCCCTAAGAAAACTGATGAGCGCACTTTCCTGTTCGCCACTAAGCCTTATGCCGATCAGGGCTATCTTGGACGAGTTGCCCTCCTACAACTGAATTGCCTTGAGTCCAACGTCCCCGATGGTCTACAGCTTGGATTGGTTCGCCTTCTTTGTCGGGATCTCCAGCTCTGACCGGGATAGCTGCTGCACCGCCGCGAGTGCTTCTGATGAAGAATCTGGCATGTGTTTGGTTGAAGCGTAGTCGACCGTCTCCTGGTCGCAGTCATACGCCTTCTTCAAGTCGCCGCGGAAGGTGAACACTCCACTCTTTCCTAGCATCTTGAGAAGCAAGTAGACGTAATGAGGCACGGCCATGAACTTGGCCAATGCGGGTCTTCCTAGGATGGCGTGGTATGAAGATTCAAAGTCTGCCACCTCGAACTTGATGTACTCAGTCCTGTAGCTCTCCCTCGTCCCAAGGGTGACTAGCATGGTCACAGACTCGAGTGGTGTAGCCGATTTTCTTGGTATGATCCGTTGAAGTTGTGACACTCAGGTATTTAGTATTTTCACCCACTAGATTTTGTTATGAAGTTGCGTGCAAAATGTGGTGAAAGTGTGTTTAAAAATTTAAATGATCAGGAAAAGTGTTGTTTATATAATTATAAATTAATATAGGTCCTTTAGTGTTAAATGGGTAAGTATAGAAGGTAGAATTTAAATGTATGAGGGTTGCTTTGCAAAAGTCAAAAACTTACATTTAAATCGTAAATGTAGGTGAAACTACACCTAGGATGTAAAGGTAGTGTAGTTTTTAAATAGGATTTAAATAAAGTTTAGAAACTTTGCTAAGTTTTATATTAATTCCAAATTCTTAGCTCTTCTGCAAATGAACCTTAAAGCAAAGTTGTAGATTTTGATAAACCCTACACTTTTGCTTTTGAGTCCATTTCCATTTGAGCTCTGGTTTAAAAGTTACTTGAACATTACAGTGGAGTCCCTATGTTTTTGGGATATTACAGTCCAGTCCCCTTCTTCCTCCTCCACCCCCGGCCTCCTCTGTTCTCTCTGCCCGCGCGCCGCTGCCGCTCTGCCGGCCATGTGCCGCACCCCCGCCGCCCCCGCGCTGCTCAGGGCCGAGCCACGTGCCGCCTCAGCCCAGTGCCACCATTTCCCCGAGCTGCGTTGGCCTCTCCCCGCCGTGCCACGCCTCCTATCGTCTGCCCGAGCCGCTCTTCGCCGCCGCTCGCCATCGCTGCGACCCGATCAGCGCCACCTCCTGCCCTCTACAGATCCCACGCCTCGCTCCCTAGCCGACCGCTGCCTTATCCCTCCCCGTTGCCGTCCTCCGCGCGCGCCACGCCGACCCCGTCGCTCCCCGAGCTCCGCCGCGGTCGCCACGCACGCCGTTGATCCCTAACACTGCCTCTCGCCCGCTGTGTTCTCTTTAGCAACTTAAAGCACGTCTTGAGCCCCCACTGCATCCTCTCTTTTGCTCTTGCGACCACAATTTCACCAACCCCGGACCCCTATCCAGTGCTCCTAGAGCACCACCGTGACTCCCTGCAGCTCATCGACCCACCCAATTCCGTTTTCTCGCACCCGAGTGTTGTTCCCCACAGCGCCAGTGAGCTCCCAGCTCCGCCGCCGCTCGGCCTCCTGTCGACCCGCCGACACAGAGCCGTCTCACCCCCGCGAAAGGCACCAATAGCACCACACCAATCTGTAGAAGCTCCTCGACTACTTCCCCGCCACCCTCCGGCATCCCAGCTCGCAGAACACCGCGCCACCATCGCTGCCGGTAAGAACCTGAGCTGCCCCACTATCGATCGCCACCTTCTGACCCGTCTCCGGCCAAATTGGGCAGGGGGAAAGCATCCCCGCACTCCCGCGAAGCTCATGTGCGCCCTATCTGCCCACGTTCGCCGGCCCCTCGTTGGGAACGATGACGCGCCGCCACGGCCGCCGCCATCTCTCATCGCCGGCCTTGCTCCGCCGTTGCTTGTCGAGTACATCACCCACCATCATGACCAGTAGCTCCTGTAGGCCACGTAGTACTGGTGCTTCCCCCGGCCAAACCCTCACCGCCGATGAGAACGCCGTGGATAGAGCCGCCGGTCGTCGTCGAGAGCCGGCAAGGGCGTATCTATGATTTTTTTTATTCTAGGGGTCTCTGTGCAAGTAACCGAGGGCCTCTTTGCAAGTCTCTAGTTTAGTGTTGGCTGTCAGCTTGTAAAATCGATAGGAAATTATAGGAAATTTCAAAAATTACCAAACCATTTTTGTGGGAATCTGGAAATGTAAATCTATAACTTTTGTTAATAAAGTTTGGTTTGAAACTAAATGCTTTTTGGTTTATCTTAAACTCAAAGTAAAAGGGTATCTTATGCATAACTTTTGCATACTAGCTTATTCTTTTGTGATTTTTGGTATGTAGCTTCTTTAAGTCATGGGTAAGCCAGTGTAAAAGTTTCAAGCTAAGTATTGCTCTGTAGTTTAAGTTCTTTTGAACTTTTGCAAATCAAATTTGAAATGGTTTGAATTTAATTAAGGATGTTCCTAAGGCTTCTATGTTGAGATCTTTTTACCATAACCTAAATTACTAATAATTAGCTCATAATTAAATTTTCAAGAATTTATAGTTTTGTTTGCTCAGGGTTTGAATTTAAACTTGAAGTTTGAGTTTAAATTCAAATGTTTTAGTTTCTGTTTCCAGAAAATTATGAAAAATTCACCATAAGCTTATTTATTGAAAATAAACTTATCCACAAAAATTCAAGGTCAGAATCTTTATGGTTTTCAAAATAAAAATCAAACTAGTCGAATTACTTCAATGTAATTCCATTAAAATGACATAACCTAAATATAGACAGTAGTTGGAACCCCACCCCCCCTTGTTACATGAGTTTATGTTCATTAATCTGTTGGATTGCAACTTTATCGTGAAACAAAATCCTTAACTTGAGAACAATCTCACTTAAATCGTTGCATATCATGTAGAGTCAGCAACGCTCGACGACGGAGACTACGAGCTAGTCCTAGAACAAGACCAAGGGTTATCAGAAGACCCGATAAACGTCGTCGAGAATCTAACTGAAGCTCCGAACCAAAGTTCGGAAGTCTCTGATACTCCTGCCCCCAACTCCACTCAAGAAGGCAAGCCCCGATGCATACCCTAGTATTTCAATTTATTACAATTTTACTTATGTATTATATATCTTGCATTATGTCTAGGAGTTGAAATGAAACCCTAGATGCATAAGATCTTAGGAATCCAATGTATTGTACCCGAGTTCTTATCGCATAGACGCTCTGCTAAAAGGACCAGTAAAAGTCGGGTGATTTCCTGTCACTCGCGCGATATAGGAGTTGAATGTTTACTATTCTGCAACCACTATAAGGATCATGGACGGGGTCATGTGCAGTAATATGACCTGAAAGTTTACCCCGTCCGTGTTGATAAAAGTTGTTAAGGTCGCAGTGTGTGGTAGTGGTGGCTAAGCATTGGAAAGTACTAGCCACATGCCGCAAAATATGGTAAAGCGGTAAGCCTAGTAACCAATCGGCCCAAGGAGTGGACATACGTCCCACCACTCGTAATTTGGTTTTTCTCACGCACCGACGTGCGGGAGTACGTTCCGCGCAGCGGATAGGAGTACGGTCATGTAGTCGCGCTACAGACGTATGTCCTGCACAATTGGTGTGCGTACGGTCCTACAGTCGCTTGTGGTGGCCTGTTCCACGAGTCGGAATGAAAGACAAACGGTTGCTTCTGAATTATCATTGGATATTCCAAGCGTGTGAGTTAGGTTTGCCTTGCAAGGTTTGGAAATTCAATTCAGAATCATCCGTTTCTCATGGAGATTGAGACTGCTTATTCCTTCTACCACATAGAGTAAGAAGTGTAACTATTGATGGAATAATCTTGATGAATGATAATCTTTACCTTGCTTGCCTAGTGTAGGTGCTTACCTAGAATGGCTAATCAAGTAGAATTTGAAAGCTAAAATTTGAAAGTAGATCATACTCTTTGTTGCTTTTCAGCTAAAATTAAACCCAGAACCTTTTCAAAGCCTTCATGAGTCTAGTTACCTGGCTAAGTATACCACGAAGTGGGTAAGTCTTGCTAAGTATTAGTATACTCAATCTTGCTAGTCTATCTTCCAGGTATGACCTTCGAGATCCCCACTGATAGTTCTGCATGGCCAACTTCTTTTCCGTATGGCTGGTCCGTGGAGTGGGATCCGTCCACAGCTGGCAGTGACCCTCCTGAGTGACATCAAGCTTTGGGCTTAGTACGGTGTCAACCCTCGCGATGTGTGTAGTCACGTGTTTATGTTCCTTCTGCTGTGAACTTGGACAAGCTGTGCAGCTTGTCGTGTTAAACACGGTTTGTATAAATTTACAATAAATTTGAAAAAGGTTTGTAATAATGTTTGCGTTTCTGTAAATTAAAAGTTAATGAGCTGTGCTGTGATTGTAAACTCGCCTTCGTGCGAGGTAAACCTGCTTCGATCCTGTTGAACCGTGGTTGTATCGGGTGAAGACCCGACAGACCAATGGATTGTTCCGTTTGAAGTGCATTGAGTTAATATCAGCTGTATAGAGATGATTAACGCACTTGAGCTGGAATAATTCAGGCGGTTCTGCCACAGCTGGTATCAGAGCTGTAGGTTTACTCTTACAACTGCAGTAGCTCTTAAAAAGTGTTTTTCGGATAAAAATTGGCCCAACAAATGAATTTACAAAGTGCGTTGGATCCGTTAAGGCTGTGCTTAGATCGTAAAGCCCTAGGGACTTATATGGGAATGATCAGGTGGCTATTGGTATATATATATATATATGTATAGGGTATAACTCTAACTTGCAGCACTACTTTGAGTCAGAACTTAAATTCATGTACAACCCAACTTTACTTTGTGTAACGACACCTTCGATGGTAAGGTAAGAAGGTAAGGATCCTCAGCCAACCGAGGGAGCTTGGCCTTCCCGTCGGTGATGCGAACTGAACGCTATTTCTCAAGCAATGGCCTACTTGAGATGCTGCTAATATATCAACTTAGGTTGGTTATATTGGGAGTATATGGTTCGGCGCAGGGTATGGCGATCGCTGTTCATACCCCTACATTTTGCGGTACCCCCGTGAATACGTTGTTTAACGACGTATGTTAACGTCGTCTGTACGGCGATAATGGTACAGATGCTGTTTCTATAGTGAACAGTACTGTTTGGGGACGCTTTCATGTCATGCTGCCATGAAAGGTTCATGTTATATATATATGGTCTTTTGCAGGTACACTAACCACGATTAAGAGGTTAAGACGGATAGGACTTATCGACTAGTTATTAGTGAGAGACGTATGGGTAATGCCACCGAAATTAACCGCGTAAGTCTGAAGATATTCGGCAGTTGTTTGGGTTGTGAGGTCGAATAGAGCGCGCATGCATAATCCATCATCAAATACACAAATGTAACGTATGTTTTGTTCTACTAAGGATGAATAGCGTGTTGCTTATCTCTAGAATGGGTTAATAGGATTTTTGTGGTAGCTCTAAGTTGAGTACCTTAAGCATCCATCTGATTTCCAGCTTTTGCTGTTATCAGAATCCATGGTTTCATTCTATTTACCTTGTGAGTTCTCAGCAGGGTAAACATATCTCACCATTTGCATTCTTGTTGCAGATGGCAGCCTGTTCAAACGTCTTTTGGGATCTGGCAGGGCATCTCCACACAAATGCCTTGCATTGGGAGGGTTGTCCTCGTCTTCTTTGGGAATCATTACGTTCATTCTGCTATACTGAACCCCCACAGTATGACGCAGTGGAATATCAGGAAGAAGGTGTTCGTCGATGTCGAGTCAGAATGACTATTCCTCAACATCCCTTCCGCTCCCAATGGCAGCTCATCGAAGTTGACGTGGTAGGTTATCGTAATCGTATAGTCGATACTATTGAGGGAGCAGCTTTGGAAGCCATCTACCTTTTTTGCAACCAGCATCTAAGGGAAGTTGCAGGACAGCCTATCGGTCTATTCCCTACAACAGATCCTAACGATCCTGAGTGGAATCTCAGGGTAGTCCCTGAAAGTCACAGGTTGGAAGGCTCAACGGAAGAAGCGCTTCAGGGTACTATTCGGTTCATGAACGTTCAGCATCATTATCAACTTCTGCTACGTCGCGGTATGTGTCAGTTGATCAGTATCGTGCAAGGTCACTTCAGGAATACTAACCGACAAGTCATCGAGATTGAGCAGCTTCAAGCCTTGGTGACAGAGAAAGATGAAATCATCGCCGCCCGAGAGGAGACTATTCATCACCGGGAAGATCAAATCAACGAGAGTGACGCAATGATCACCCAACGCAACATGATTATTGAGTTTCTCCAGGAACAAATCCATGACCTCATTCTTGAAGTTAATGATGCCCATGCTCAAATCAATGAACTCCAACAGCAGCCAACATCTCCTGTTATACCAGCACCCGAAGCGAAGAAGAAGATCCAGAGGAAATTGAGGGAGTTTCAGACCTCGATTCTGAGCATGGAGATCCTATTCTTAGTCCCCATCATTCCTCTTCAGGCAGTCAGTCATCCATGGGCAACTTCGATGACTTTTAGTTTTGTTGAGTTTGTGACATCCTAGTTGTAATTAGTGTAGAAAGATGTGACATAGGTAGTGAGTAGTCTACTTAGATCTAGAGCCACTTGTTGTATTATTGCTGGCATGTGTACTTATGGAACGGCTGGTAGTAGTCAAAGCGCCCTGATGTAAGATGTAAAGACCACTAGTGTTTGCGTAGTAATCTAAACCTTGAGTTTTACCATCTTGCTCAATATCCTTGCATCTGAAATGAGTGGATTGAATGGAGCATATGAATTACATTTCTGTTTGGCAACTGTATATCGTCTGAAAATTAGGAGTAAGGATATGGTTGATAATGGATATCTCCTCTGTTTCAGATGGTTGGAGCTACTCACGGAACCCCGGAAGGTTTCCGGGCAGATCAGGCCAGCGGTTCCCAGCAACCGCACCAGCCCCAACAAATCTGGCCGAAGTCATGGCCCGACAAACAAAACTCCTCAATCAGCTTGTGCAGGCTCAAATGGGCCAATATCATCATCAATCCCGAGGCCGAGATGAACCCCCATCGGCCAGTTATCAAGACTTCCTCAGTACCTTGCCCCCACTATTTCATAAGGCGGATGAGCCCCTTGACGCTGACTCTTGGCTCCGCACTATCGAGTCCAAGTTCGCTTTATTGGCTGCCCCATGTTCAGATGAGAACAAGGCGCTCTTTGCAGCCCAACAACTCCGTGGCACTGCCCGCATCTGGTGGGATCATTATCATGCCATGCAGCCTGCCGGTCATGTCGTCACTTGGGATGAGTTTCGGACAGCTTTTCGCGCGCATCACATTCCCGAAGGACTCATTGAGCGAAAGCTCAATGAATTTCTGAATTTGACTTAGGGAACCCGCACCATCCTGCAATATGCACAAGTCTTTAACCACTTGTGCCAGTACGCGGGATACCATGCGGACAATGATGCCCGCAAACGAGATCATTTTCATCGAGGCCTGAACACCAAACTTAAGGAACGATTCAATTTAGTAAAGGCCGATAATTTCAATGAGCTGGTCAATATGGCCATCACTCAGGAAGACTACATCTCAGCCCACAGAGCAGAAAAGAAAAGGAAGACACCCACAGGGCCTTCAACTACACAACTGTCAAGGTATCAGTTGGTTCAAAACGCTGCTACCCGAGCACCGCCTCAAAGTAACTTGCCTGGCAGATGGGTAGCTAGACCACCCCAGCAGGCACGATTTAATCGACCACTAACACCACAACCTCAGCAGCAACAGCAACAGGGTCTGCGGCCGAGTTTTCTGCCAGCCAACCAAGGAAACAACAACTATCGTTGTTTCAACTACGGAAGCCCGTCCCACTTCATCAAGGATTGTCCTCAATCTAGGAGATCCTTCCAAGGGCAAACATCCAACCCAACCAGCAAGGACAAGGGCAAGAAGCAAGGGGTCCAAGTCCGCCAGGGAAGGGTGAATCTCACCACTCTCTCCGAACTCCCCGAGGGGACACCAATAATGACGGGTACTTTTTCTATCAACCATCAACCCGTGATTATTCTTTTCGATTCTGGTGCTACCCATAGTTTTATCAGTACAAACTGTGGAATTAAGCTAGGCTTGGATATCTCTCCTACCAATGGGGCATATAGGATAACAACTCCTAGTGGAAAGATCTCATCTAATCAAATCTATAGAAAGGTACCAATTTAGCTGGGTAGTCATTTGATAAAAACAGACCTACTCCTACTAGATCTAGAAGGAATGGATGTTCTTTTAGGTATGAATTGGATGACCCAGCATCAAGTGTCATTAGATATCTCTTCCCGAACCGTGGAAATAGATTCACTAGAGCATGAATCTACCATTCTCTATCTTCCACAACAGGAGTACATCAATTCTTGCACCTATGCTGCCACCGGGATCAAGGTAAAGGATATCCCTATCATTTGTGAATACCCAGATGTCTTTCCAGACGACTTGCCTGGAATGCCCCCAGATCGAGATATTGAGTTTATCATAGAACTCCAACCTGGCATAGCCCCCATCTCTAAAAGACCTTATCGTATGCCTCCTAACGAGTTAGCCGAGTTAAAAATCCAACTCCAAGACCTCCTCGATAAGGGTTTCATTCATCCGAGTGCATCACCATGGGGTTGTCCAGCCTTATTTGTAAAATAGAAAGACAATAGCCTAAGGCTATGTGTAGATTATCGTCCTCTCAATGCGGTGACTATCAAAAATAAGTATCCTCTACCCCGCATTGACATTCTCTTTGATCAGTTAGCCGGAGCTAAGGTATTCTCTAAGATTGATCTTCGTTCCAGTTAGCATCAAATTAAGATCAGGCCGAGTGACATTCCAAAAACAGCCTTCTCTACCAGATATGGACTCTACGAATATCTGGTTATGTCATTTGGACTCACCAATGCTCCAGCATATTTCATGTATCTCATGAATTCCGTCTTCATGCAAGAACTCGACAAATTTGTTGTGGTCTTCATTGATGACATTCTGATCTACTCTAAAAATCCGGAAGATCATGCAAAACATCTTCATGTTATTCTTCAGCGATTAAGAGACCACCATTTGTACGCCAAATTCTCCAAGTGCGAGTTCTGGTTAGATACTGTGAAGTTTCTGGGCCATACTATCTCCGGTGACGGTATACCCATTGACCCCAGTAAAGTACAAGAAGTGATGGATTGGAAACCTCCAACATCAGCCTATCAGATCCGTAGTTTTCTAGGTCAAGCTAGCTATTATCATCGTTTTATTCCTGATTTCTCAAGAATAGCTAAACCTATGACCGAACTACTAAAGAAAGGTGTTAAATTCTCTTGGGATCAAAAATGCAAAGATACATTCCACATTCTCAGAGACCATCTTACAACTGCTCCAGCCTTAGCTCAACCAGATGTGTCAAAACCTTTCGACATCTATTGTGATGCTTCAGGAACCGGACTTGGTTGTGTGCTTATGCAGGACAACCGAGTAATTGCATATGCATCACGAGCACTCAGGATTCATGAATAGAACTACCCTACCCATGATCTTGAACTCGCAGCTGTCATTCATGCCCTAAAGATCTAGAGACATCATCTGATGGGTACGAAGTGTCATATTTATACTGACCACAAAATCCTCAAGTACATCTTCACACAGGCAGATCTGAATATGAGGCAAAGATGCTGGTTAGAACTTAACAAAGACTATGATTTTGAAGTACACTATCATCCAGGCAAGGCTAATGTCGTTGCGGATGCACTTAGTCGCAAGGCACATTGCTCTTGCTTATCTGTAGAAGCTTTCAACGAGACTCTTTGTTGGGAAATGAGAAAGCTTAATCTAGAAATCATTCCCCAAGGTGACTTAAAACATCTCTCAGTTGAAGCCACGCTTAGGGATAGCATTGTTCTAGCCCAACAGCGCAATAAAGGGGTCAGAATCATTAAGCAGAAGATAACATAAGGAGAAGGGAAGTATAAGTGCTTTCGAGTAGATCATGAAGGAGTTTTATGGTTCAACGAATGTATCGTTGTACCTAAGGATCATAAGCTCCGTAAACAGATATTGGATGAAGCCCACCTATCCAAATTCTCTATGCACCTTGGCAGTACGAAGATGTACCAGGATCTGAAATAGAACTTCTGGTGGACTCGTATGAAACGAGAAATTGCCAAGTATGTCTCAGAATGTGATATCTGCCAAAGAGTCAAAGCCAGTCATCTGAAAACTGCTGGTATTCTTCAACCTCTATCTATTCCCTCTTGGAAGTGGGAGGATATCAGTATGGACTTTATTGTTGGCTTACCTAACACTTCTCTGAGGCATGACTCCATTTGGACAATCGTTGATCGATTGACCAAGACTGCACATTTCCTTCCCGTGCATACTACATATAATGTCAAAAGGTATGCGGAAATCTACCTGGATCAAATTGTTCGTCTTCATGGAATACCTAAGACGATCATTTCTGATCGTGGAGCACAGTTTATTGCTCGGTTCTGGGAGCAACAGCAACATGCTCTTGGAACTAAGTTAATTCGAAGCTCCGCATATCACCCTCAGACAGACGGACAGACTGAAAGAGTAAATCAGATTTTGGAAGATATGCTTAGAGCCTGTGTTCTTCAATATGACAAGAATTGGGACAAATGCTTGCCACTGGCAGAATTTTCTTATAACAATAGCTATCAAACCAGTCTCAAAATGGCCCCGTTCGAAGCATTGTACGGTCGCCGATGCCGAACTCCTTTGAGTTGGTCACAAACCAGCGAGCGTAAAATATTTGGATCGGACCTTGTCACTGAAGCAGAGGAAAAGGTGAAGACTATTCAAAACAATCTAAAGGCAGCCCAATCTCAGCAGAAAAGCTATGCTGATATACGAAGAAGACCACTACAGTTTCAAGTTGGAAACTTCGTATATCTTCGAGTATCCCCTACCCGAGGTGTTCAAAGGTTCGGTGTAAAAGGGAAACTTGCTCCTCGATACATCGAACCCTTTGAAATCCTTGAAATCTGTGGATCCGTAGCTTACCGTCTTCAACTTCCTCCTCAATTAGTGGCCATCCATAATATCTTCCATGTGTCCCAAATTAGGAAATGCGTCAAAGTTCCTACCGAGATCATCGATTCCCAAGCCATCGAAATCAAACTGGATCTAACCTATACAGAACATCCAATTAGAATATTAGACACCAAAGAAAGGAGCCTAGAAGAGAAACCATTAGGATGTTCAAGGTTCAGTGGAACCATCATACGGAGAAGAAGCAACATGGGAAACCAAATCTTATCTTCAACATAATTTCCCAGACTTCCTTTAAGCCAATCTCCAAACTTGATCATTCAATTCCATCTTGTTCCGAAATCTCGGGACGAGATTCTTTTTAGGGGGGGAAGGCTGTGACACTCAGATATTTAGTATTGTCACCCACTAGATTTTGTTATGAAGTTGTGTGCAAAATGTGGTGAAAGTGTGTTTAAAAATTTAAATGATAAGGAAAAGGGTTGTTTATATAATTATAAATTAATATAGGTCCTTTAGTGTTAAATGGGTAAGCATGGAAGGTAGAATTTAAATGTATGAGGGTTGCTTTGCAAAAGTCAAAAACTTACATTTAAATCATAAATGTAGGTGAAACTACACCTAGGATGTAAAGGTAGTGTAGTTTTTAAATAGGATTTGAATAAAGTTTAGAAACTTTGCTAAGTTTTATATTAATTCCAAATCCTTAGCTCTTCTGCAAATGAACCTTAAAGCAAAGTTGTAGATTTTGATAAACCCTACACTTTTGCTTTTGGGTCTATTTCCATTTGAGCTCTGGTTTAAAAGTTACTTGAACATTACAGTGGAGATCCCAGTGTTTTTGGGATATTACAGTCTAGTCCCCTTCTTCCTCCTCCAGCCCCGGCCTCCTCTGTTCTCTCTGCCCGCCCGCCGCCGCCGCTCTGCCGGCCATGTGCAGCACCCCCGCCACCCCCGCACTGCTCAGGGCCGAGCCACGTGCCGCCTCAGCCCAGTGCCACCGTTTCCCCGAGCTGCGTTGGCCTCTCCCCGTCGTGCCACGCCGCCTGTCGTCTGCCCAAGCCGCTCTTCGCCGCCGCTCGCCGTCGCTGCGACCCGATCAGCGCCACCTCCTGCCCCCCACAGATCCCACGCATCGCTCCCTGGCCGGCCGCTGCCTTATCCCTCCCCGCTGCCGTCCTCCGCGCGCGCCACGCCAACCCCGTCGCTCCCCGAGCTCCGCCGTGGTCGCCACGCACGCCGTCGATCCCTAACACTGCCTCTCACCCGCTGTGTTCTCTTTAGCAACTTAAAGCACGTCTTGAGCCCCCAGTGCATCCTCTCTTTTGCTCCAGCGACCATAATTTCACCGACATTCCTTTCTCCCAACCCCGCCCCTCACCGGACCTCCGCCGCGCCTCCTGGCCACCGTCATCAGCCGCCTACACCACCCCCGGTCCCCGATCCAGTGCTCCTAGAGCACCACCGTGACTCCCTGCAGCTCATCAACCCACCCAATTCCATTTTCTCGAACCCGAGTGTTGTTCCCCATAGCGCCGGTGAGCTCCCAGCTCCGTCGCCGCTCGGCCTCCTGTCGACCCGCCGACACAGAGCCGTCCCACCCCTGCCAAAGGCACCAACAGCACCACACCAATCTGTAGAAGCTCCTCGACTACTTTCCCGCCACCCTCCGGCATCCCAGCTCGCAGAACGCCGCGCCGCCATAGCCGCCGGTAAGAACCCGAGCCGCCCCACCGTCGATCGCCACCTTCTGACCCGTCTCTGACCAAATTGGGCACAGGGAAAGCATCCCCGCACTCCCGCGAAGCTCATGCGCGCCCTATCTGCCCATGTTTGCCGGCCCCTCGCCGGGAACGATGACGCACTGCCACGGCCGCCGCCATCTCTCATCGCCGGCCTTGCTCAGCCGTTGCTTGTCGAGCACATCACCCACCATCGTGACTAGTAGCTCCTGTAGGCCATGTAGTACTGGTGCTTCCCCTGGCCAAACCCTTACCGCCGACGAGAATGCCGTGGACAGAGCCGCCGGTCGCCGTCGAGAGCTGGCAAGGGCATATCTGTGATTTTTTTTTATTCTAAGGGTCTCGGTGCAAGTAACCGAGGGCCTCTTTGCAAGTCTCTAGTTTAGTGTTGGCTGTCAGCTTGTAAAATCGATAGGAAATGATAGCAAATTCCAAAAATTACCAAACCAGTTTTGTTGGATTCTGGAAATCTAAATCTACAACTTTTGTTAATAAAGTTTGGTTTGAAACTAAATGCTTTTTGGTTTATCTTAAACTCAAATAAAAGGGTATCTTATGCATAACTTTTGCATACTAGCTTATTCTTTTGTGATTTTTGGTATGTAGCTTCTTTAAGTCATGGGTAAGCCAGTGTAAAAATTTCAAGCTTAGTATTGCTCTATAGTTTAAGTTCTTTTAAACTTTTGCAAATCAAATTTGAAATGGTTTGAATTTAATTAAGTATGTTCCTAAGGCTTCTGTGTTTAGATCTTTTTACCATAACCTAAATTGCTAATAATAGGTCATAATTAAATTTTCAAGAATTTATAGTTTTGTTTGCTCAGGGTTTGAATTTAAACTTGAAGTTTGAGTTTAAATTCAAATGTTTTAGTTTCTGTTTCCAGAAAATTATGAAAAATTCACCATAAGCTTATTTATTAAAAATAAACTTATCCACAAAATTCAAGGTCAGAATCTTTATGGTTTTCAAAATAAAAATCAAACTGATCGAATTACTTCAAAGTAATTCCATTAAAATGACATAACCTAAATATAGACAGTAGTTGGAACCCCACCCCCTTGTTACATGAGTTTATGTTCATTAATCTGTTGGATTGAAACTTTATCATGAAACGAAATCCTTAACTTGAGAACCATCTCACTTAAATCGTTGCATATCATATAGAGTCAGCAACGCTCGACGACGGAGACTACGAGCTAGTCCTGGAACAAGACTAAGGGTTATCTGAAGACCCGATAAACGTCGCCGAGAATCTAACTGAAGCTCCGAACCAAAGTTCGGAAGTCTCTAACACTCCTGCCCCCAACTCCAGTCAAGAAGGAAAGCCCCGATGCATACCCCAGTATTTCAATTTATTACAATTTTACTTATATATTATATAGCTTGCATTACGTCTAGGAGTTGAAATGAAACCCTAGATGCATAAATCCTAGGAATCCAATGTATTGTACCCGAATCTTTATCGCATAGACGCTCTGCTAATAGGACCGGTAAAAGTCAAGTGATTTCCTATCACTCGCGCGATATAGGAGTTGAATGTTTACTATTCTGCAACCACTATAAGGATCATGGACGGGGTCATGTGCAGCAATATGACCTGGAAGTTTACCCCGTCTGTGTTGATAAAAGTTGTTAACGTCGCAGTGTGTGGTAGTGGTGGCTAAGCGTTTGAAAGTACTAGCCACATGCCGCGAAATATGGTAAAGTGGTAAGCCTAGTAACCAATCGCCCCGAGGAGTGGACATACGTCCCACCACTCGTAATTTGGTTTTTCTCATGCACCGACGTGCGGGAGTACGTTCCGCGCAGCAGACAGGAGTATGGTCATGTAGTCGCGCTACAGACGTATGCCCTGCACAATTGGTGTGTGTACGGTCCTACTGTCGCTTGTGGTGGCCCTGTTCCATGAGTCGGAATGAAAGGCAAAAGGTTGCTTCGGAATTATCATTGGATATTCCAAGCGTGTGAGTTAGGTTTGCCTTGCAAGGTTTGGAAATTCGATTCAGAATCGTCCGTTTCTCACGGAGATTGAGACTGCTTATTCCTTCTGCCATATAGAGTAAGAAGTGTAACTATTGATGGAATAATCTTGATGAATGATAATCTTTACCTTGCTTGCCTAGTGTAGGTGCTTAACTAGAATGGCTAATCAAGTAGAATTTGAAAGCTAAAATTTGAAAGTAGATTATACTCTTTGTTGCTTTTCAGCTAAAATTAAACCCAGAACCTTTTCAAAGCCTTCATGAGTCTAGTTACCTGGCTAAGTATACCACAAAGCGGGTAAGTCTTGCTGAGTATTAGTATACTCAGTCTTGCTAGTCTATCCTCTAGGTATGACCTTCGAGAACCCCACGGATAGTTCTGCATGGCCAACTTCTGTTCCGTCTGGCAGTGACCCTTCTGAGTGAGACCAAGCTTTGGGCTGAGTACTTTGTCAACCCTCATGACATGTGTGCTGTGAACTTGGACAAGCTGTGTAGCTTGTCATGTTAAACACGGTTTGTATAAATTTACATTAAGTTTGAAAAAGGTTTGTAATAATGTTTGCATTTCTATAAATTAAAAGTTAATGTGCTGTGCTGTAATTGTAAACTCGCCTTCGTGCGAGGTAAACCTACTTCGATCCTGTTGAACCGTGGTTGTATCGGGCGGAGACCCGACAGACCAATGGATTGTTCCGTTTGAAGTGCATTGAGTTAATATCAGCTGTATAGCGATGATTAACACACTTGAGCCGGAATAATTCAGGCGGTTCTGGCATAGAAGGGAGCCTCGCTTGGGGTGAGCATATCTGTGATGTCCAGTCCCATCTTCTTCAAAGTACTTGTGAAGAGAATGTTGAGGCCGCTTCCTCCATTAAAGATGGGGACCTCCGACCATTGGAGTGGTCATGGTACCGCCGAATCGATAGACATGATCTCGCGGAAGTTTAGCTTTTGACCTCATTTGGAGGCGAAGCCAGATTCGCCGCCCAAGATGACGTTGGCAGTCTTCGATGCATCCTGGAATTGGGCACCTCTTGACTTGTCCTCTGGATCATCATCCTCCTTGCCCTTGCCCTTACCATTCTTCTTGGCGTTCTTGTCAAGAGGTGGGGCGTTGAAGGTCCTTCGGAGGTTGTAGCACTGAACTGCCAAGTGCTTGGTGTCTAGGTGCCATGGGTACGGCTTCTCCAGGAGTTTCTAAAACTACTCCTGTAGTCATCCCTGACTTCTTGCCACGCGGGGGGTGCTCAAGAGCTGCGACGAGATCGTTTGGCTTGCACTTTTGGGTGGATCCTAAGTAGTCCCGCTGGTTCTGTAGTTGCGGTGGTCATTCCCCTGCCTGTTGTTGTTGTAGACGTTGCCGCGCTTTGAGAAGAGATCGTGCTTCTGCTCCTCCTGGTCTGCCCAAGCTTGCATCATGTCACAGAGTCCCACGATGTTCTTGGGGCAGTTGCGGCAAAGTCTCTAAAGAGAAGTTGGTCAGTGATGCCATTGTGGAAGCAGTTGATAACATCTTGCTCGGAGATGTTGGCGATGGTGGTGCGAGTGTCGAAGAGGCGGCGAGTGTAGGATTGCATTAGCTCATTATGTTCTTGTTTGCATTGAGACAAATCGTGACGAGTACTTGCTCAAGTGATCGCCTCTTGGAAATTTTCAATGAAGACAACCATCAGATTGTCCCAAGAGTCGATGGAGTCTTTACTGAGGCTCTCTAGCCATGTGAGTGGAGCGATCTCCAGGGCCATCGGGAAGTAGACGACCTTGGTGGTGTTGGAGACACCTACGACTTCTATGGCCGTAGAGGAGCATCTAAGCCACTGCTGAGGAGCTTGCTTGCTATTGTACTTGGTGATGCTGATTGGTTTGAAGCCTGTCACACCCGATTTATAAGAACATAAACCGAGCAATCATATATGCGCCAGGATCACGTCATGCATATATACAACAGAATCATCAAGATATCACAACACGTATCTTGTAATAAAAGCGTATAAATTATAAATGAATATCTTTATTACAACTGAATCAAGAATCAGTTCAAGGAATGCGGAAGCGTAAAATAAATACATGAAGAATAGGGCGCCACAAGTGGCAGTTAAGCGTTTGAAAGTACTAGCCACATGCCGCGAAATATGGTAAGCGGTAAGCCTAGTAACCAATCGGCCCGGCAAGTGGACTCGTCTCCCACCACTCGACTTTTATTTTATGTTTACACGCACCGACTGTGAGAGTACGTTCTGCAGAGCAGACAGGAATACGGTCATGTAGTCGCGCTACAGACGTATGTCCTGCACATTGGATGTGCGTATAGTCCAGCAGTCGCTTGTGGTGGTATTGTTCCACGACCCGGAATGAAAGGCAAACGGTTGCTTCGGAACGCCCTGTTGGTATTCCAAGCGTGTGAGTTAGGTTTACCTTGCAAGGTTTAAAAATTCGATTCAGAATCGTCCGCCTCTCACGAAGATTGAGACTGCTTATCTCTTTTACCACATAGAGTAAGAAGAGCAATGTTATGATTATCAAAGATGATGTTTGATTAAAGAATTGTACCATGCTTGAAGTAGTTATAGGTGCTTACCTAGAATGGTTAAAAGAACTAGAATCTGAAAGTTAAAATATGAATTAAGGACCTACTCTTTACGGCTTTTCAGCAAAAACTGAACCAGAACTTTTACAAAGCCTGCATGGTCTAGTTATGGGCTAAGTATACCCAACCCCGGGTAAGTCTTGCTGAGTATTAGTATACTCAGCCTTGCTAGTTATGTGTTTTTCAGGTAATGTCTCTGAAGACCCTACTTACCCTACGCCTTGGCCTTCTGCTGTGCCTGATGGTTGGTCCGTGGAGTGGGAACCGTCCCCGGCCAACACCGACCCTAGCGAGTAATGTCATGCTCGGGCTTAGCATGATGTTAATACTGTCGACGTGTATAATTATCGTACTTTAATTTCCGCTGCTAAGAACTCAACTGTTTTAAATGGTTTGTAATCACTTCTAGCACTCTAGTACTTGTGTTACTCTGCAAACTTTTGTAATATAAGTGTCTGTTATGTAAAATATGATGGTGATTGTATCTCTGGACTCACCGTTCACCTTCGTGTGAGGTAACCTTATTTGATCCTGTGTTCGGTGGTTTATCGGGACGTTACCCGACAGGCCAAGGGATTATACCGTTTGAAGCACGTTGGTGGCCTCGGAATTGGACTCGCGTACTTGAGCCGGTATAATTCAGGTTGGTTCTGCCACAGCTGGTATCAGAGCTATAAGGTTACTCCAGAGATACATTTTACCCTAAAAATGCTTTCAGTATAAAAGTTTGACCAACAAAGTATTTGGCAAAACTACGTTGGATTCGTTAAGGATTGTGCTTAGTACGTAAAGCCCTAGGGTAATGTAATGTTAATATGGGAATTATAGGTGGCTATAGTATATGTATACGACTCTAACTTCCAGCACTACATTTCTGCTAGACTTAAATTTGTGCACAATCCAACTTTACTTTCTGTAACGACATCTTCGATGGTGAGGTAAGAAGGTAAGGATCCTCAGCTAACTGGGGAGTTAGCCTTCCCGTCGGTGATGCGAACCGAACGCTGTTTCTCAAGCAGTGGCCTACTTGAGATGCTGCCAATATATCAACTTAGGTTGATGATATTGGGAGTATAAGGTCAGTAATAGGGTATAGCAATACCCCCGCATTTTGCGGTATCTTGTGAATACGTTGTTTCAATGACGTATGTTAACGTTGTCTGTACGGCGGTAATTGTACAGATGCTGTTTCTATAGTGAACAGTAATGTTTGGGGACGCTTTCATGAGTGCTGGCATGAAAGGTCCATATATTCATTGTGGTTTTTCTGCAGGTACACTAACCACGATTAAATAGGTTAAGACGAATAGGGATATCCGACTAGCTATTATGGGGAGAGACGAATATATTGTGCCACCGAAACTACTCGCATAAGTCCAAGTATTTTGGAAGTTATTTTGAATGTGAGGACGTGTAGCACGTGCATGCATATTCCTTGATTTGGTTGAATGAGTGTCATGGTTGGTTAGGAAATATTAGCACTTAGTATAGTAAAGTGATTAGTTTTTGGATAGCCTTAAGGTTAATGTTTCTATCTCTATTACTTTATTCTTAAGATCTAGAGCGATCTTTCAATTTTTAGACTCTGCTGTTATCAGGGTAGGTCATCTGGTTTCCTTTACTCTGTGAGAATAGCTGCATTCCAACCAATCTATCAAGCTAACTCACATTTTTTCCGCAGTCTTCTCAAGGAGTATGGTTGAAACTCATAATCTCACCATTTGAGTCCTTGTTTCAGATGGCTGAGTTTCCCAGGTTCTTTTGGGATTCCGCAGGACACGCTCATACCAATGCCTTGCATTGGGAAGGTTTTCCTCGTCTTTTGTGGGAATCTCTCCAGGTGTTTGGCTACCCTGAGCCTCCACCTTATGATGGAGTAGAGTATGATGAAGAAGATGTTCCTCGATGCCGAGTAAAAATGACTATTCCTCCGCATCCTACCTTATCTTTGTGGTCACCGATTGAAGTAAATGTGGTTGGTCATCGCCTTGCCGATACTTTTGAAGCGGCAGCTATAGAAGCTATCCATATCTTCTGTGATCAACATCCTGAGGAAGTTGCAGGATATCCTATCGGCTTGTTTCCTGCAATGGATTCTCGTGACCCGGAATGGACTTTCAGAGTGGCATACTGTGACCATTTGCTGGGAACTCTGGCTGGAGAAACCCTACGTACTGCTGTCCGATTCATGAGTGCACAGTATCGTTATCAGACACTTCAGCAGCACGGTATCTATCGCTTGACCAACATCGCCCAAAGGTATCGTAATCAGGTTGGCCAACAGAATACGCAGATTGAGGCACTCCAAGCTACTATCACTACCAAGGAAGAAGAAATTACTCAGCACGAAGAAACTATACAGCATCGAGAAGAACAGATTGTTGAGAGTGACGCCCTTATTACTCAACGTGACACTGTTATTGACTTCCTTCAAGAGCAAGTTCATGAGCTCAATCTTAATCTGGGCGAAGCTATTGACCACATCAACATGCTTCATGAACAACCAGCGCAACCGGGTGCCAATGAACCAGAAGATGATGAAGAAGAAGACCCTGAAGAAGTCGAAGGAGTTTCTGGGATTGACTCTGAACATGGAGATCCTGTTCTTAGTCCTTATCATTCCTCCTCCGGTAGTCAGTCATCCGTGGGCAACCTCGATGACCTCTAGACTCGTTTGAGCTGATGACATCCTAGATGTAGAAAGTGTGTTATAGTGTGACATAGGAGTGAGTAGTTGGATGATGTGCGAGCCACTTGTTGTAGAATATGTGGCAAACCTATGTACGGTCTGGTTTGGAACATTGTGGTGTAACATGGAATAAGTTTCAGTTGGTTAGGAAAATTTGAGTTTCTGGAGTAACACTTGAGATTTGGAGTTGTTACTTTGCACTGTGCTAGTATATGCTATGATATGATTTCTGAAATTAGAAGCAAGTATTGGCGAATGCTCATGGATAACTTCTATATTTCAGATGGTTGGAGCTACGCGCGGAACCCCGGAGGGATTCAGACAGGAACAAGCTAGTGGTTCACAACAACCACCTCCGCCGCCACCAAATCTAGCGGAAGTGATGGCCCGTCAGACTGAACTCCTAAACATGCTAGTGCAGGCCCAGCAACATCAGTTCCGTTCTCCTCAACGTGGACGTGAGGAGCATCCATCAGCGGGATATCAGGATTTCTTTAGTACGCAGCCCCCACTTTTTCATAAGACGGAAGAACCTCTTGATGCAGATGCATGGCTCCGTACTATCGAATCCAAGTTTGCATTACTTTCTGTCCCATGCTCCGAAGCAAACAAGACTCTCTTCGCAGCACAGCAGCTTCGGGGTAACGCTCGCATTTGGTGGGACAATTACTATGCAATGCAGCCAGATGGACATGTTGTCAATTGGGAAGAATTTAAGACAGCCTTCAGAGCGCACCATATCCCGGAAGGACTCATTGAGCGGAAGCTCAATGAATTTTTGGCACTGACTCAAGGGAACAGCACGGTACTCCAATATGCACAAGCCTTTAATCATTTGTGCCAGTATGCAGGCTACCATGCTGACACAGACATCAAGAAGAAAGATCGTTTCCGTCGTGGATTGAACACTAAGCTGAAGGAGCGCTTGAATTTGGTCAAGGCTAACAATTTTAATGAATTGGTCAATATGGCCATTACCCAAGAGGACTGTATCTCGGCACATCGTGCTGAGAAGAAGCAAAAAGTATCTACTGGACCCTCGAACGCACAACCTTCGAGGTATCGGTTAGTTCAAAACCCGACTTTCCGAGCTCCGCCCAGAAATGCTCCCACAGGCAGATGGGTAGCTAGACCTCCTCAGCCGCCCCGATATAACAGGCCACCAGTGCCTCAGTATCAGCAGCAGCAGCGACCAGTTGGTCCAAGGCCGAACCTTCCGCAGTCTAATCAAGGAAATAACACCAATCGATGTTTCAACTGCGGTAGTCCAGCACATTTTGTTAAAGACTGCCCCCAACCCAAGAAGACATTTCCTGGACAGGCTTCCAACTCCAACTCCCAGAATAGAGGCAAGAAGCAAATGATGCAGGTCCGTCAAGGAAGAGTGAATTTCACCACTCTATCGGAACTCCCAGAAGGTGCACCAGTAATGACGGGTACATTCATTCTACACCATCATCCTGCTATTATACTTTTTGATTCTGGTGCAACCCATAGTTTTATCAGTACAAGATTTGGGACCAAAATAGGATTGGATTTCTACCCCACAAATGAAACCTATATGATAACAACCCCAGGAGGTAGAATGGCATCAAATCAAATTTGTAGGGGTGTACCAATTCAGTTGGGTAGCACTCTAATAAGAACGGACTTAATTTCATTAAATCTAGAAGGGATGGATATTCTCCTAGGCATGGATTGGATGACCAGACATCGAGTATCTTTAGATATCTTTTCTCGAGAGGTGGAAATAAATTCTCCAGAATATGGACATACCATTCTTTATCTTCCATCACCGGAATATAGCAAATCTTGTGTGTATAATACAACGGGAATCCAGTTAGGAAATATTCCTGTTGTATGCGAATATCCAGATGTTTTTCCAGATGAGTTACCTGGAATGCCCCCGGATAGAGAGGTTGAGTTTGTTATAGAACTACAACCTGGCACCGCCCCTATTTCTAAGAGACCTTACCGGATGCCACCCAATGAATTGGCCGAGTTAAAACTTCAACTTCAAGAACTCCTGGATAAGGGTTATATCCGCCCAAGTGCTTCACCTTGGGGATGCCCTGCCTTATTCGTGAAAAAGAAGGATAATAGTCTTAGACTATGTGTTGACTATCGTCCCCTCAATGCGGTTACTATTAAGAATAAGTACCCTCTGCCCCGCATTGATATCCTGTTTGATCAGTTAGCCGGAGCCAAGATATTTTCTAAAATTGACCTTCGCTCCGGATATCATCAGATAAAGATTAGACCAAGTGATATTCCGAAAACAGCTTTCTCCACCAGATATGGACTCTATGAATATCTGGTAATGTCCTTTGGTCTTACCAATGCACCGGCATATTTCATGTATCTTATGAATTCTGTCTTCATGCCGGAGCTTGACAAATTCGTTGTGGTTTTTATCGATGACATTCTAATCTATTCCAAAACTCTTGAAGATCATGCTAAACATCTTCATGTTGTTCTTCAACGTCTACGAGATCATCACTTGTATGCCAAGTTCTCTAAATGTGAATTTTGGCTTGACACCGTCAAATTCTTAGGTCATACCATCTCCAAGGACGGTATATCTGTCGATCCAAGTAAAGTTCAAGAAGTGATGGATTGGAAACCCCCTACTTCGGTCCATCAGATCCGCAGATTTCTCTCGAATAGCCAAGCCCATGACAGAGTTGTTAAAGAAAGGAGTGAGATTCTCCTGGAATGAGAAATGTGAAGAAGCTTTCCATACTTTGAGAGCACACCTTACCACCGCGCCAGTTTTGGCTCAACCAGACCCATCCCAATCTTTTGACGTTTATTGTGATGCATCAGGCACGGGATTAGGATGTGTACTTATGCAGAACAACCGCGTAATTGCATATGCCTCTAGAGCACTCCGGACGCATGAGCAGAATTATCCTACTCATGACCTTGAGCTTGCAGCCGTCATACATGCACTTAAACTTTGGAGACACCACCTTATGGGTACCAAGTGCAATATTTATACGGATCATAAGAGCTTAAAGTACATCTTTACACAAGCAGACTTGAACATGAGACAAAGGCGTTGGTTGGAACTTATAAAGGATTATGATCTTGAGGTCCATTACCATCCAGGCAAAGCCAATGTGGTTGCAGATGCACTTAGCCGCAAGTCACATTGTCATTGTTTATCAGTAGAAGTTTTTAGCAAAACTCTTTGTTGGGAAATGAGCAAGCTTAATCTGGAAATCGTTTCTCAAGGCAATCTGAACCATATAGCAGTTAAACCCCTACTTCAGGATAGTATTGTGACGGCACAACAACACGATAAGGGAGTTAAGATGATCAAGCAACAATTAGCCCAAGGAGAAGAGAAGTATAAATGTTTCCAAGAGGATTCTAAAGGAATTCTACGGTTTAAGGGACGTATGGTTGTACCCAAGAACCATCAGCTTCGTAAGCAAATAATGGATGAAGCACATCTATCTAAGTTTGCTATGCACCCTGGTAGTACGAAGATGTACCAAGATTTGAAACGAAATTTTTGGTGGACTCGTATGAGAAGAGAAATAGCAAAATACGTTTCTGAGTGTGATGTTTGTCAGAGAATTAAGGCCAGTCATTTAAGGACTTCTGGTACACTGCAACCTTTATCTATTCCTTCTTGGAAGTGGGAAGATATCAGTATGGATTTTATCATAGGATTACCCAATACTTCTCAAAGGCATGATTCTATTTGGGTAATTGTGGATAGATTAACCAAGACCGCTCATTTTCTTCCAGTGCATACCACTTACACTGCTAGGAAGTATGCGGAAATATATCTAGACCAAATCGTTCGTCTCCATGGGATACCTAAAACGATCATCTCTGATCGTGGAGCACAATTTGTTGCCCGTTTCTGGGAACAGTTTCAACAAACTCTTGGAACCAGATTAATCCGAAGCTCCGCATATCATCCGCAGACAGATGGGCAAACAGAAAGAATCAACCAAATTCTAGAAGATATGCTTCGGGCTTGTGTAATCCAGTACGACAAGCATTGGGACAAGTGCTTAGCCCTGGCAGAATTCTCCTATAATAACAGTTATCAGTCAAGTATTAGAATGGCTCCTTTTGAAGCCTTATATGGTCGTCAATGCAGAACCCCTTTGAATTGGTCTCAGACTGGTGAACGTGAAATTTTCGGACCTGATCTTGTTAATGAAGCAGAAGAAAAAGTAAAGATCATTCGGAATAATCTTAAAGCAGCTCAATCAAGACAGAAGAGCTACGCAGATAAAAGAAGAAAACCCATACAGTTTGAAGTAGGTGATTTTGTATACCTACGAGTATCTCCTACTCGAGGTGTTCAACGTTTTGGTATCAAGGGCAAACTCGCTCCTCGCTACGTTGGTCCTTTTAAAATCCTTGAAAATTTTGGACCCGTAGCCTATCGACTTCAACTTCCTCCTCAACTAGCAACCATTCATGACATTTTTCATGTATCTCAGCTCAAGAAATGTATTCGTGTTCCTACCGAAATCGTTAATACACAAAGTATCGACATCGAGCCAGATCTTTCTTATAAGGAACTTCCAATCAAAGTTTTAGATACCAAGGAAAGAAGTACTAGAAGAGCAACGATCAAAATGTTTAAAATCCAATGGGATCATCATACAGAGGAAGAAGCTACCTGGGAAACCGAAGACTATCTTCAGAAGAACTTCCCAGACTTTTTCAGAAATTCTTAGGTATCTATGCTTTTATCACCTCATTCTTGTAATCTCGGGACGAGATTCCTTTTAGGGGGGAAGGTTGTGACACCCTAGGTGTCAATTAGATCAAATCAATAGAAATAATGTTTGGTATGTGTGAAATTGTGTGGAAATCTAGCAAAATTTTGAGATTAAGGGTATTTGTGTAAATTTAGGAAAATACAAACCCTTTTATGTAATTTAATTGAAGTATAAAGTAACTTTCCAAATTTTACCAAGGGTGAAAGTGAAAAAGTGAATGTCATCATGACCAGCATTAAAGGCTTGCAGATAGGCCCAAAAAGTTGTAAAATTTGCTTTAGTAGGACCAAAATATATGCAAAGTTTAAATTGAGTACAAAATAGCAAATAACACAATGTGCTTTAGGTTTCTGGGTGTGAGCCCTAAAGCAAAGTTATAGGTTTTAAAAAGTTTTACAACTTTCATTTTGACCATTTTCTCATTTGAGCACTGGTTTAAAAGTTATAAACTCTTTACAATGCAGTCCCTGTAATTCTTTGGTTTTACAAATCAGTCCTCGGCTCTTTCTTCTTCTTTCTTCCTCCTCTGGCGCCTCCCCTGCTCTCTGCTCCTCTACTGCTGCGCCGCCGCCCGCTTTTCCCGGCCGCCCCTCGCCACCTCCTGTGCCTCCCTAACCACGCGTTGCTTCCTCATCCCTCCACCGCTCTAGCTCCTGCCGCTGGCGCTTTACCCGCGCGCCACGGCGCCCGCGCTCTGCAGCGCCGCCTCGCCGGCGCCTCTGTCGCCGCCGAGCGTTTATGGCTCACCCCCGATAGCAACCCCAAGTCGCCGCCCAGCTCGCCGTGCTCCCTTTTCCCCTCCTCCCATTGCCTATAAAAGGCCGCCCGGACCAGCTCGCGTGTGCCCCATCGCCGCCGCCCCTTCCTTTGTGCCGTCGAGCTTCGGTGCACCGCGGGATTGCCTCCTCGACCCTTTCCCTCTTCAAATTGGTAGCGCCCACACCTTCCACGGCCTCCACCGCACCTCCCCAACCCGGCCTCTCCTTTTCCCCGACGCCGGAGCGCCACCGCCGCAGCTCCCTCCCGCCGCCGGCTCTGCCTCACGTCGGCCGCCCACCTCCGGCCATCTCAAGCCCGCCCAGGACCACCAATAGGTAGCCCGAGGTCTCCTCCTGCTTGTCCTCCCCTTGCCCCTCACCGCCGGCGAACTACCTGGCCGGAATTTGGCCGGCCCGAGCCCCCCCCCACCGCCGGCCATGAGCATGGACCCAATTGCTTTGATTGAAGTTTTTCCAGGGGGCTATGTGTTAAATGTAGGGGCTGGTTTGTAAATAAGTGGCTGTTATTTCATGTGAATGTGTTTCCTGTCTTGCAAAATTCATAGAAAATCGTAGAAAATTCAAAAAAATGTAAAACCAGTTGGAATTGAACCTTCATTTCAAACTCTATCAATTCTGTTTTATGACCATGTTATGAAAATAAATGGTTTGTGCTGTATTTAAAATCGAAGTAAGTGAAAGCTTGTTATTTCATGTGAGAGCTTTCCCTGTCTTGTAAAATCTGTAGTAATTCACAGAAAAATCCAAAAATAGCAAAACCAGTTTTGTTAGAAAATAGATTTCAAACTCTATGACTTTTGTTAATAGAGCTTAGTTTGAAACAAAATATTTCTATCTGTATTTTTAAATCTAAGTCTAAGGAGTAATGAATACTTAACCTTGTCATTTCATGTTGTTTACTTATGTAATTTGACATGAATGTTCTATGAACTCTAAATAACTTTGTGCAAGTTACAAACCTAACTTTGATTTAAACTTAAATCTCTTTTATTTTTGGAATTTTCAAATTTAAAATAATCCACCATGCTACTTAAGGTAGTTAGATAAGTGTTAGGGTGGCTAACCATGTTGCTCAGTGTAGATAACCCTACTGCTTAATGTGACTAAGTAATTTACTTAATACTCGATAAATGACTACCCAGTATGGGAGTTTGTGTTGTTTGCTAGTGTGTAATGTTGAATGTATTGGATTGCAACTTTATCGTGAAATAGAATATAGATTAATGCATTTTCTAAACTGCATCCTTTTGATCGCATATAGACTTGACGTTTCCGGCCGACGGTGACTATCAGATCCTCCAGGAGCCTGAAGTGGAAATCTCTGAAGCCGCCGGGAACCTCACTGAGGAATTAACTGAAGCCCCGAACCCGAGTTCGGAAGGTTTTATTAATATTTCTGACCCCAGACCCGCCAGTGAAGGCAAGCCCCGGACATATCCTATTATTTTATTTACACTGCAACCTATGCTTATTTATCTATATTTATGCATTAAGTCTAGGAATTGAAATGAAACCCTAGATGCATATTTATAGGAACCAATGTATTGAACATTAGAACCTGAGTCCGACTAGTGCTATGCTAATAGGACCGGTAGAAGTCGAGTGATTTCCTGTCACTCGCGCGATATAGGAATTGATTATTTTCTTTCCTGCAATCACTATAAGGATGACGGACGGGGTTACTTGAAATTTCATGGAAGAAAGTGATACCCCGTCTGTGTTGATGAATTTGGTTAAGGTCGCAGTGTGTGGTAGTGGCAGTTAAGCGTTTGAAAGTACTAGCCACATGCCGCGAAATATGGTAAGCGGTAAGCCTAGTAACCAATCGGCCCGGCAAGTGGACTCGTCTCCCACCACTCGACTTTTATTTTATGTTTACACGCACCGACTGTGAGAGTACGTTCTGCAGAGCAGACAGGAATACGGTCATGTAGTCGCGCTACAGACGTATGTCCTGCACATTGGATGTGCGTATAGTCCAGCAGTCGCTTGTGGTGGTATTGTTCCACGACCCGGAATGAAAGGCAAACGGTTGCTTCGGAACGCCCTGTTGGTATTCCAAGCGTGTGAGTTAGGTTTACCTTGCAAGGTTTAAAAATTCGATTCAGAATCGTCCGCCTCTCACGAAGATTGAGACTGCTTATCTCTTTTACCACATAGAGTAAGAAGAGCAATGTTATGATTATCAAAGATGATGTTTGATTAAAGAATTGTACCATGCTTGAAGTAGTTATAGGTGCTTACCTAGAATGGTTAAAAGAACTAGAATCTGAAAGTTAAAATATGAATTAAGGACCTACTCTTTACGGCTTTTCAGCAAAAACTGAACCAGAACTTTTACAAAGCCTGCATGGTCTAGTTATGGGCTAAGTATACCCAACCCCGGGTAAGTCTTGCTGAGTATTAGTATACTCAGCCTTGCTAGTTATGTGTTTTTCAGGTAATGTCTCTGAAGACCCTACTTACCCTACGCCTTGGCCTTCTGCTGTGCCTGATGGTTGGTCCGTGGAGTGGGAACCGTCCCCGGCCAACACCGACCCTAGCGAGTAATGTCATGCTCGGGCTTAGCATGATGTTAATACTGTCGACGTGTATAATTATCGTACTTTAATTTCCGCTGCTAAGAACTCAACTGTTTTAAATGGTTTGTAATCACTTCTAGCACTCTAGTACTTGTGTTACTCTGCAAACTTTTGTAATATAAGTGTCTGTTATGTAAAATATGATGGTGATTGTATCTCTGGACTCACCGTTCACCTTCGTGTGAGGTAACCTTATTTGATCCTGTGTTCGGTGGTTTATCGGGACGTTACCCGACAGGCCAAGGGATTATACCGTTTGAAGCACGTTGGTGGCCTCGGAATTGGACTCGCGTACTTGAGCCGGTATAATTCAGGTTGGTTCTGCCACACCACAGACGTCGGCTGGGAGGCAACGCCTAGAAATCGTCAAGTCCGCTGATGTAGTCCTCCACATCGCCTGGTACTGAGCAGCAGTCGAAAATATCCCAAAGAGAACAAAAGAGAGGAAGAGGCAAGTGTGAGTACACAACTTGTACTCAGCAAATATAACACAAACTATAAGGCTCTAAGGTTGGCTGACTCAACTGCATTAGCTTTTAGTCTTGGCAAATTTTATGAAAGCTATTTACTACAAGTGGATGAATTATCATAACCCAAATTTCATAATAATTAATCAGAATTAATCATGAGACTACTGAAATCCAAACCAAACCACAAAGATAAACCCCACTAATCAGACGGAGGATCTGGGCCGCTCATGACCGTGAGCACGGCTAGTATACCAGTTTTACACTCTTGAGAGGTTGCACATCTTTATCCACAAGTCGTGAGCTATGCTAGTTGTTCATCACACTTCCTTAGGTGAGATGACTAGCAAGCCCACTACGAGACCATTACAAAGGACATGTTGGTAAGGTGTAACCGCTAAGCATTCTGGATCAGCGACTATGGAGCAAGCCTCGAGGGGGTACAAGACACACAGCACAGACCAAGCCTCGTAGTGCGAGGGCCATAGAAGCTTACCACCCCTCTTGCCCCGCAGGTAAGTTACTCCCAAACCAAAATGACCTAATTAGTAAGTCAAGACCGTCCCATTCCAGTCTTGTGGTTGCGCGGTTGTCCCAGGTTGTCGCTCTATGAACCGGTCCTTATGGAGAGTGGCCAACCAAGCACTAAGCACCGTGCTGGCCCCCTAAACCAAGTTTCTAACAAAAACATATTTTAAGGAGATGTGAGCCACTCAAGAACACAGCACAGAGGGCCACTCTCAGAATTAAGTTACATATAACCATTAATCAAATTTAATTAAAAGGACCGAGATATGTGAGAGCGCGGCACCTAGCACAACTAACCAAAATGCAACCCAAGGTATATATATAAAGGATAACAGTGGCTAGGAAATCCTTATAGGCATACAGTATTAAAATGCAGTATAAAATTGTATTTAAAAGTGATATGATGTTCATGTTATACAAGCCTTCCTCAAAGTTCTCCTGCTGCTGCTCAAACTGCTCTACAGAAAGGGGCTCCTGGTACTCGTCCAAAGGCTCAGCGTCTACTCACGATCGCAATGCCAAAACATGGTCCAGCACATACACATACATGCAAACAATGACAAAAGATAAGAAACAGTACAACATCCCATAAAAATAGCACACAAAGCTATGATAGAACTATTCTACGCATTACAACGATCGCGTGAGCGTGAGAATCACCTAAAATGGAGCTAAGACGTGTAATCTAGGGCTAAAACAAGGTCAAGGGGCTTTTCTGCGAGAAAACAGAACTTCCAGGGGGTTCTGGGCAAAAACCGGGAACCTAAACGTAATTAAACTATAGACGCAGGGTCTAACATGTAGAACTGCGCTCCAGGGATGGCGGACCCTATTTCTGGAAATCTCAGGGGCTTCGGCATAAAAACTAGGGCTTATCTGGAATTACTTTTGAACTGGGATGGATTGCGGGTTGATTTCTAAGAACTCCAGGGACTCTTTAGCAAAAGTGTGAGCGCTGACCGGTATCTTCGGTCGTAGGCCGCTGGATCTGGATCCAACGATCCGGACCCCTACTTGTCCTAGATCTAATCCTGCGCGTTGGACACGATTGGGCGGCTTTGGGTTTTGGGGGGGTCCGGGCGGCGGTGGTTGCTCGCCGGAGACCACTCCCGCGGCGGCGCTTCGCCGGCGCTGGGTAATCTCAGGGCTCCGGTGGCTAAATCTACTCGAGTCTAGGTCGGGCATGATCAACGTGGCACAGGGGATCCATCTAGGGCTGAGGCTAGGCTTGGCGAGGCTCAGGCTACGCGTTCAACGACGAGGGGCGGATCGGCACAGCGACGCTCGCCGGCGTGCGGCGCTCGGGGCCACAAAGGTGAGCTACGGTCTACCCTAACCCGTGCAAAAGGAATAGGGGTGCATGCTGGGGCTCACCGAGGACTTGGGTTGGCTGGAGCTAGAGTGCAGGGCGGTCGTCGACGGTGACCGGGTGGCGGAAGTAGTTGAGGCTCGCGGGGAAGATCAGCGCAGAGGGACTCCGGGGTGCTGGGCGCCTTGGATCGCCTCAAGAGGTGCCTATGGAGGTGCCACGGGGGTTAAGACAACCCGAGGCGCATCAACGGCGAACAATCGCGATGGCGGAACAACTCACCGGCGGCGGCTCCTTCGCGAATCCCCGACGATGCAGAGGCTTAGGGCCAAATTGCCGAGCTCGGGAAGCTTCTAGGCGATGAGATGAAGCAGATGCAGGGGTTGTCGTGGGCTGGGACGCAGCGGGGCGGCGTGCCCACGGTGGTGCAGAGAGCGCAGTGCGGCGGAGCAGGAGGGCGGTGGCGCTAGGGTTAAAGGCGGCGGCCATGGGGTGGAGATAAGGATACAGGGGTGCTCTGGATCACCAGATAAAGCCCAGGCCGGGGGTCTCGTCGTGCAGGCCCAGCGCTAGGGCTCGCCGGAGATCTCGGGAGGCTAGTGCGCGGGGAGGAAGAATGGAAAGGGGGAGAGGACGCTGCCAGGTGGGGTCAAGAGCTAGAAAGTGAGGGAAAGAGGCACAGCTCGGGCTGGCCGATGGAAGCGGAGATCGGCCGATGGGAAATGGAGATCGGCCGATGTGGAATGAGCTGGGCCTCGGCACAGGTGGAGCTGGGCGGCCGATGTGGGCGGAGGTCGGCCGATGGAAGCAGGGCGCAGCCGATGTGGGCCGAGCGAGGGGAATCGGCCGCGGGGAAAAGGAAAAGAAAGGGGCTGCTGGCTGACTTCTCTTTTCTCTCTCTCCTTTCCAAACTAACTCAACTCTATTTGAATTCAAATGAGATTTGAATTCCAACTTAACCATTCAAACAAACAAAAGAGATGCACCAGCATGAATGCACAAACATGTTGAACCTAAAATAAATTTTAATCGTTTGTGGTATTAATTTAAATGCAAGGTAAATCAAGAAAAACCTTAGAAATTTTATTTAAGCCAAAATAAATTCATTAAAAATTAGGATATTTACATTAGGGTGTTACAAACCTACCCCCCTTACAGGAATCTCGTCCCGAGATTCAAATAGGCTAGCTAGCAAAGAGAAAGGGATATGTCTTCCTCAGCTCATCTTCTCGCTCCCAGGTAGCCTCATCTTCCGTGTGATGACTCCACTGAACACGGCACATCTTGATCTTCTTGTTCCTGGTAACTCTCTCAGACGTCTCCAGAATCTTCACCGGATGCTCGGTGTAGGTCAGATCCTCTTGCACTTCCAACCCTTCCAATGGTGCTTGCTCTTCCGGCACTCTCAAGCACTTTTTCAGCTGAGACACGTGGAACACATCATGTACTCCTGTGAGACTGGGAGGCAACTCCAAACTGTATGCTACCTCACCTTTCCGTTCCAACACCTTGAATGGACCGATGTATCGAGGGGCTAGCTTCCCTCTCACGTTAAACCTGCGGATTCCTCTCATCGGCAAGACCTTCAAGTACACATGATCACCCACTGCAAAGGTCAGATCTCGACGATGAACATCCGTGTAGCTCTTCTGACGAGTCTGTGCGACCCTTAGGTTCTCTCGCACCTGCTGTACCAGCTGTTCTGCCTCTTCAACGATATCCGAACCAAACACCTGCCTCTCGCCAATCTGATCCCAACACAGTGGAGTCCTGCACTTCCGACCATACAGGGCCTCGAAAGGAGATTTCTTCAGACCGGCCTGATAGCTGTTGTTGTATGAAAACTCTGCATATGGCAGGCATTTATCCCAGCTGGTACCATACTGAATAGCACAGGCTCGAAGCATATCCTCCAACACTTGGTTGGTTCTCTCTGTCTGCCCATCTGTCTGAGGATGATAAGCAGTGCTGAAACGTAGCTTCGTATCCAACGAGTCATGCAACTGCTCCTAGAACCGTGAAGTGAACTGAGATCCTCGGTCAGATATGATCTTCTTTGGAACACCATGCAGACAAACGATCCTGGAGATGTACAACTCTGCGAGTCTGGCACCAAAGTAAGTAGTGTTCACTGGAATAAAGTGAGTGACCTTCGTCAACCGATCCACTACTACCCATATCGAGTTGTACCCTTTCTGAGTACGAGGCAAACCAACGATGAAGTCCATAGTGATCTCCTCCCATTTCCACTCTGGAATCTTCAATGGCTGCAATAGACCTGCTGGTCTCTGAAATGAGATGCTTTGCCAATCTTGAGCAGTTCACGGATCTCCTGTAGCTTCTTATCTTCCTTCTGATGCTGCCGGATCTCCGCCTCTAGAGTGGGTTTTGCCTCGAATGATGCACTCGAGGTGTGATGTAAGAAACCTAGACTCAATTGCTCAAACTCCTCGCATAACTCCTGAGGCATCTGAAAAGCCATGGCCATGTTAACATAGCTCTTCCTGCTTAGAGCATCTGCTACAACATTGGCCTTGCCCGGATGATAGTGAATCTCCAGGTCATAATCTTTGACTAGCTCTAGACATCTTCTCTGCCGCATGTTCAGCTCACTCTGAGTGAAAATATACTTGAGGCTCTTGTGATCGGTGTAAATGTCACACCTTTGACCAAACAAGTAATGCCTCCATATCTTCAGAGCATGCACCACTGCGGCTAACTCCAGATCATGGGTGGGATAATTCAGCTCGTGCCGGCGCAACTGCCGTGAAGCATAAGCTATCACTCTGCCTTCTTGCATCAGGACGCAACCAAGACCGTCTCTCAAAGCATCACAATACACTGTGAACCTCTTGCTCTGGTCTGGCAGAGTAAGGACTGGCGCTGTAGTTAACCTCTTCTTCAGCTCCTCGAAGGCCTTCTGACGCTCATCAGTCCAGGAGAAATCCACACCCTTCTCCAGCAAGGAAGTCAAAGGCTTCGCAATCTTTTTAGAAATTCTCAATGAACCTTCGATAATATCCCGCTAAGCCCAGAAAAGAGCGGACTTCCTTCACTGTCTGCGGTACAACCCAGTCAAGCACATCCTTCACCTTCCCGGGGTCCACAGCAATACCTCCCTTGGAGATGACATGGCCGAGGAACGGAACCTCGTCTATCCAGAATTCGCACTTGCTGAGCTTGGCATACAGCTTGTGCTCTCTGAGCCTCTGTAACACAAGCCTCAGATGCTTCTCATGCTCTGCCTCTGATTTGGAATATACCAGGATATCATCAATGAATATCACCACAAAGGTGTCCAGATAATCCATGAAAACCTTGTTCATCAGATGCATCAAGAAAGCCGGGGCATTGGTATAGCCCATACTTGCAGGTGAATGCCGTCTTCGGAATATCCTCAGGATGAATCTTCAGCTGGTGATAACCCGAATGCAGATCAATCTTCGAGAATACACAAGCACCCTGGAGCTGATCAAAGAGATCCTCGATGCGAGGCAAAGGATGCTTGTTCTTGATGGTGACTGCGTTCAGATCCCGATAATCGACGCACATTCTCTTCGCGCCATCCTTCTTCTCTACAAGCAATACCGGAAAAGCCCAAGGAGAGAAACTGCGACGGATATAACCCTTGGCTAGCAACTCGTCGACAGTCTTCTTAACTTCCTCATGCTCAACGGGTGCCATACGATAGGGCCGCTTAGCAATAGGAGCTGTGCCAGGCAAGAGATCAATAGAAAACTCAATGTCGTGATCAGGCGGCATACCTGGCAAATCATCTGGAAAGACATCCGGGAATTCGGACACCACGTGAATACCATCCGTGGGTCTAGCCTCCATCTGACAAAGAATTCCAGAGGGCTCCGAAGCACTGACAGTGACTTCCTGTCCATCCGGTGCTGACAAATGGACGGTCCTCTGAGCACAATCAATCTTGACACCCCATCTAACAAGGGTCTCTATTCCCAAGATCACATCAATACCCACCGAGTCAATGACGATAAGCCCGGTGCGAAACTCTACCCCCCTTATGATCAAACTAATCCTGGAACAGATAGAGCAGGTATGGATCTTGCCTCCAGGCGTAGTAACTACCATAGGAGTCCTCATGCAGGATACCGGTATACAATGTTTCTCAGCAAATGACCGAGTAATAAATGAATGCGTAGCACCAGTATCAAAAAGAACTGTAGCAAGGTGAGTATTGACCATGAACGTACCAATAACCACATTGGGAGCCTCGGCCGCTGACTCGGCCGTCACGTGGTTCACCCTGCCCTGAGATGGAGCCTTGGGCTGAGCTGGGCGCCCCTGCTGTCCAGACTGCGCCTTCCGGGGACAGACGTTGGCATAGTGTCCCAGCTCGCCACAATGGAAACACACCCGTGGGAGTGCTGGAGCCTGCTGTCCGGCAGGAGTAGGCACTCCCTGCCGCGGAGCTGATGGAGCTAAGCGTGTCGGAGGCGCTGGAAGCCTCTGGCCCTATCCCGCCTGCTGCTGCTGCTGAGGACGAGGCGGGTACTGCTGCTGTCGCTGCTGGTACTGCTGCATCTGCCTCTGGTGCTGCTGCTGTTGTGGATACTGGTACCGAGGCCGAGTGTTGCTACCAGACGCAGCAGGAGCCATCTTCCTCTTCTTGTCCTCAATCTCCCGGCACTTGCGCTCGGTGTTGAGGGCAGCGTCAACCAGATGGTTGAAGTTGTCAAAGCGGTGGTTCATGAGCGCGTACTCCAGGTGGTCATCCAGTCCCTCCCTGAAGCGCTCCTGCTTATTGCCATCATTGGCGACCTCAGCGGGGGCATAGCGAGCAAGCTGAAGGAAACGATCACGGTACTCGGTCACCGTCATAACTCCCTGAAGTGATAAGTACCAGAAAATAAAATGGAAATTACTTAGCATTTCCAATTTCACGAGGATAAACAAGGGTGGGCTCGAGCTCAAAAAGGAATTACGGAAAGATTTGCTTTAATTTACCTGCTTAAGCGCAAGGAACTCCTTGTGCTTCATCTTCATCACTCCAGCAGGGATGTGGTGGTTCCTGAAACGCTCCCGGAACTGGACCCAAGTGAGGACGTTGCGGTCTTGAGCTGGGTAGGACTCCCACCAATCGAGAGCTGAGCCTCGCAGCTACACTGCTGCGTACAGAACTCGCTCCCTGTCATCGCACTGAGCGACATCCAACTGGCGTTCCACTGAACGAAGCCAATCGTCAGCCTGGAGTGGATCAGCCGCATGGGAGAACGTCAGCGGGTGACCCCTCAGAAAGTCTGCACGCCTGTCGCGGGGTTGCTGCAGTGGAGGAGGTGGTGGCTGAGTGTGGATCTACTGCAGAGTCTGAACAGTGTTGTTCAGAGTGGCCATCATCTGCATCTGAAGCTGGAAGAACTGCTCCGGGGTCAGAGGTGGAGGCATCGGCAGCGGCTGGTCGGTACTCTGGTTATTCTGCCCCTGCTGGCCAGAACCGGGACCAGTGCTCCTGGTCTTCACCATCTGATTGCAGCAGAATGAAATCGATAAGGGACAGATATTGTACGATTACGGAAAGAGAACTTTGACAGGATAAAGTAGAGAGTAAAGAGTGTATGGTTTTACCCCCAACGTTCTAACTCAATTTTTTTATTTAATTCAAGTCTGCGTTAAAGTTGATTTGCATGAACAAGTTTAACTACTAGACTATGCAATCAACCAAAGATCCAAATCAAACATTTGCACAATCACAAACATTCAATATTCACATCTTAGCCGAGTTTATCACACTACTCGACTAACACACTCGTTCTAGCGCACTTTCATTGGGACAGCCTAAACTCATGGGGTTAGACGGTTTCAGGCCAATGTCTACGGAAAAGATCAAATTAATTCTCAGAAACTGCGGAGAGGGTTAGCAAAATCGAGGGTTAGAGCTCAAGGAATAGAAGCAGAAATGGATGTTTGAGTTTTGCGGAAGCAAGGCAAATGAAAGGAAATCCCTAAACTCGACAATTTCTATCTAGGCTTCGTCCTACAGTCGACACGGTTCTGATACCAATCCTGTCACACCCGATTTATAAGAACATAAACCGAGCAATCATATATGTGCCAGGATCAAGTCACGCATATATACAACAGAATCATCAAGATATCACAACACGTATCTCGTAATAAAAGCGTATAAATTATAAATGAATATCTTTATTACAACTGAATCAAGAATCAGTTCAAGGAATGCGGAAGCGTAAAATAAATACATGAAGAATAGGGCGCCACAGGGACGTCGGCTGGGAGGCAACGCCTAGAAATCGTCAAGTCCGCTGATGTAGTCCTCGACGTCGCCTAGTACTGAGCAGCAGTCGAAGATATACCAAAGAGAGAGGAAGAGGCAAGTGTGAGTACACAACTTGTACTCAGCAAATATAACACGAACTATGAGGCTCTAAGGTTGGCTGACTCAACTGCATTAGCTTTTAGTCTTGGCAAATTTTATTAAAGCTATTTACTACAAGTGGATGAATTATCATAACCCAAATTTCATAATAATTAATCAGAATTAATCATGAGACTACTGAAATCCAAACCAAACCACAAAGATAAACCCCACTAATCAGACAGAGGATCTGGGCCGCTCATGACCGTGAGCACGGCTAGTATACCAGTTTTACACTCTCGAGAGGTTGCACATCTTTACCCACAAGTCGTGAGCTACGCTAGTTGTTCATCACACTTTCTTAGGTGAGATGACTAGCAAGCACACTACGAGACTGTTACAAAGGACACGTTGGTAAGGTGTAACCGCTAAGGATTCTGGGTCAGCGACTATGGAGCAAGCCTCGAGGGGGTACAAGACACACAGCACAAACCAAGCCTCGAAGCGCGAGGGCCATAGAAGCTTACCACCCCTCTTGCCCCGCAGGTAAGTTACTCCCAAACCAAAATGACCTAATTAGTAAGTCAAGACCGTCCCATTCCAGTCTTGTGGTTGCGCAGTTGTCCCAGGTTGTCGCTCTATGAACCGGTCCTTATGGAGAGTGGCCAACCAAGCACTAAGCACCATGCTGGCCTCCTAAACTAAGTTTCTAACAAAAACATATTTTAAAGAGACGTGAGCCACTCAAGCACATAGCACAGAGGGCCACTCTCAGAATTAAGTTACATATAACCATTAATCAAATTTAATTAAAAGGACCGAGATATGTGAGAGCGCGGCACCTAGCACAACTAACCAAAATGCAACCCAAGGTATATATATAAAGGATAACAGTGGCTAGGAAATCCTTATAGGCATACAATATTAAAATGCAGTATGAAATTGTATTTAAAAGTGATAGGATGTTCATGTTATACTTGCCTTCCTCAAAGTTCTCCTGTTGCTGCTCAAATTGCTCTGCAGAAAGGGGCTCCTGGTACTCGTCCAAAGGCTCAACGTCTACTCACGATCGCAACGCCAAAACATGGTCCAACACATACACATACATGCAAATAATGAAAAAAGATAAGAAACAGTATAACATCCCATAAAAACAGCACACAAAGCTATGGTAGAACTATTCTACACGTTACAACGATCGTGAAATCTAGGGCTAAAACAAGGTCCAGGGGCTTTTCTGCGAGAAAATAGAACTTCCAGGGGTTCTGGGCAAAAACCGGGAACCTAAATGTAATTAAACTATAGACGCAGGGTCTAACATGTAGAACTGCGCTGCAGGGACGGCGGACCCTATTTTTGGAAATCTCAGGGGCTTCGGCGTAAAAACTAGGGCTTATCTGGAATTACTTTTGAACTGGGATGGATTGCGGGTTGATTTCTAAGAACTCCAGGGACTCTTTAGCAAAAGCGCGAGCGCTGACCGCTATCTTCGATCGTAGGCCGCCGGATCTGGATCCAACGATCCGGACCCCTACTTGTCCTAGATCTAAACCTGTGCGTTGGACACAGATCGGGCGGCTCTTGGTTTTGGGGGGGTCCGAGCGGCGGTGGTTGCTCGCCGGAGACCACTCCCACGGCGGCGCTTCGCCGGCGCTGGGCAATCTCGGGGCTCCAGTGGCTAAATCTACTCGAGTCTAGGTCGGGCATGATCAACGTGGCACAGGGGATCCATCTAGGGCTGAGGCTAGGCTTGGCGAGGCTCAGGCTACGAGTTCAACGGCGAGGGGCGGAAAGGCACAGCGACGCTCGCCGGCGTGCGGTGCTCTGGGCCACAAAGGTGAGCTACGGTCTACCCTAACCCGTGCAAAAGGAACAGGGGTGCATGCTGGGGCTCACCGAGGACTTGGGTTGGCTGGAGCTAGAGTGCAGGGCGGTCGTCGACGGTGACCGGGCGGCGGAAGTAGTCGAGGCTCGCGGGGAAGATCAGCGCAGAGGGACTCCGGGGTGCTGGGCGCCTTGGATCGCCTCAAGAGGTGCCTGTGGAGGTGCCACGGGGGTTAAGACAACCCGAGGCACGTCAATGGCGAGTAATCGCGATGGCGGAACAACTCACCGACGGCGGCTCCTTCGCGAATCCCCAATGATGCAGAGGCTCGGGGCCAAATTGCCGAGCTCCGGAAGCTTCTAGGCGATGAGACGAAGCGGATGCAGGGGTTGTCGTGGGCTGGGACGCAGCGGGGCAGCATGCCCACGGTGGTGCAGAGAGCGTAGTGCGGTGGAGCACGAGGGCGGCGGCGCTAGGGTTAAAGGCGGCGGCCACGGGGTGGAGATAAGGATACGGGGGGGCTCTGGATCGCCAGATAAAGCCCGGGCCGGGGGTCTCGTCGTGCAGGCCCAGCGCTAGGGCTCGCCGGAGATCTCGGGAGGCCGGTGCGCGGGGTGGAAGAACGGAAAGGGGGAGAGGACGCTGCCAGGTGGGGTCAAGAGCTAGAAAGAGAGGGAAGGAGGCACGGCTCGGGCTGGCCGATGGAAGCGGAGATCGGCCGATGGGAAACGGAGATCGGCCGATGTGGAATGAGCTGGGCCTCGGCACAGGTGGAGCTGGGCGGCCGATGTGGGCGGAGGTCGGCCGATGGAAGCAGGGCGCAGCCGATGTGGGCCGAGCGAGGGGAATCGGCCGCGGGGAAAAGGAAAAGAAAGGGGCTGCTGGCTGACTTCTCTTTTCTCTCTCTCCTTTCCAAACTAACTCAACTCTATTTGAATTCCAACTTAACCATTCAAACAAACAAAAGAGATGCACCAGCATGAATGCACAAACATGTTGAACCTAAAATAAATTTTAATCCTTTGTGGTATTAATTTAAATGCAAGGTAAATCAAGAAAAACCTTAGAAATTTTATTTAAGCCAAAATAAATTCATTAAAAATTAGGATATTTACATTAGGGTGTTACAAAGCCTTCCTCATACTCGTACAGAGTGACTTGGTGTGGCAGAACCAACTTGAATTATACCGGTTCAAGTACGCGAGTCCTCGTCGGAGGGCTACCTCGTACTTCAAACGGTATAATACTATTGGTCTGTCGGGTAACGTCCCAATAAACCACCGAATGCAGGATCCAACAAGGTACCTCACACGAAGGTGAGTCCAGAGATATAATGCCAAAATAATTTACACCACAGGCAGTTATATTATAACAATACATAAAGTATCATTAGCTCCCACTGAGGAGAGATTATTACAAAACAAGTTTAAGTTTCTAGTCAAAGCAGCGGAATTTGGAAAACATAGACATTGTACACGTCGTTATTACAGACATCATGCTAGCCCTGGCATGATATCACTCGGCGGAATCGGTGTTGGCCGGGGACGGATCCCACTCCACGGACCAACCATCAGGCAAGAGGTAGGGCCACGATGTAATGAACGCTGGCTCATCAGGAGGATTACCTGAAGTAAATCAACGAAAGCAAGGCTGAGTATACTAATACTCAGCAAGACTTACCCGGAATTGGGTATACCTTAGCCCATAACTAGACTCATGATGGCTTTTAGCTTTGGGTAAGATTTTCAGCTGAAAAGCAACAAAGAGTAGATCCTTAATTTCAACTTTTAACTTTCAGATTCTAGTTGATTAACCATTCTAGGTAAGCACCTATAACTATTCAAACATGGTAGAATCTTTACTCAAACACCATCTTTGATAATCACATAATTGCTCTTGTTACTCTATGTGATAAAGGGGATAAGCAGTCTCATACATCGTGAGAGGCGGACGATTCTGAATCGAGATTCAACCCTTGCAAGGTAAACCTAACACACACGCTTGGAACACCACAGGGTCGTTCCGAAGCAACCGTTTACCTTTCATTCCGACTCGTGGATCAGATCCACCACAAGCGACTGCAGGTCATACGCACTACCAAAGTGCAGGACGTACGTCTGTAGCGCGACTACAAAACCCGTACTCCTGGTTGCCCAGCAACACGTATGCCTACACGTCAAACAAAGTAACCAAAAGAAGCAAATACATGTGGTGGGGGGTATGTCCACTCCTCGGGCCGATCGGTTACTAGGCTTACCGCTTACCATATTTCACGGCATGTGGCTAGTACTTTCAAACGCTTAACCACCGCTACCACACACTGCGACCTTATCAAAATTTCAACAACACAGACGGGGTATCATCTCAACCATGATACCTCACAACTCCCGTCCGTCATCCTTATAGTGATAACAGGAATGTAAACATTACAACTCCTATATCGCGTGAGTGACAGGAAATCACTCGACTTCTACCGGTCCTATAAGCAGAGCAGCTATTCGGACTCAATTTCTAGTGTTCAATACATTGGTTCCTAGAATAATGCAACTAAGGTTTCCAAACAATTCCTAAGAACTTAATGCATAAAGATATATATATAAATAATATAGGTTGCAGTGTAATAAAGTAGGGGTTATGTCCGGGGCTTGCCTTCGTTGGTAGGGTTGGGGTTAGTCAAAATATTTTCTTCCGAACCTTGGTTCGGGGCTTCAGAGAAATCCGCGACGAGATTCCCGGGGTCTTCAGAATACACTTCTTCTTGTTCCGGGATCAGCTGATAATCCCCGTCAGCGAGAGTGGTCAAGTCTACATGATATGCAAGATGAAGTTTAATGGATGTATCCATTTTCATTTCAATTTCCGATAAAGTTGCAATTCAAATAAAAGAAAACTATATTACAATAAATAACCAAACTACTCTCCACTGGGCAGTCATTTATCGAGTATTAACTAAATTAACTAGTCTCGTTAGGCAACAGGGTGGTTACCCTAAACATCCGATTAACTATAATAAGTAGCATATCAGTTTACTATAAGCAACACTAAATACACTTAACAAACTCTATTTATTTTATTAGCTAAACATTGTAATTAATCTTAGGTTATTACTTAATTATGGCTAACTTGGATTAATTAACCAAATCTTAAATTAAGAAAAATAATTAGTACTTATAAAAATTATCATAGGTGGGTTTTATTGAAATTTTACTCTAAAGGAACTAAGCCAAAAATTAAACAAGATTATAATTGGAAATTCAAGATATAATTATAACTAGAGTTTTACACTAAAACTAGGGTTCAGAATTTAAGAACATCATGAATTACTCAAGATTAATATTCCAGAAAAGTTTCATAATTTTTCATGCATAATAATTATTATTTATGAATTACCTTTGAATTTAATCTTGAAATTTATAACTCAAGTTATATTAGGTTTCTATTTCTCAAATTTTTATCTTAAATTACTCCTATTGTAACAAAGCTAAGATAAATTTTTGGGCCCTAAATATGAAGGAACACATTTGGAATTAAATTAAGTAACTTTTATCAACATATAACAAAAAGTACTCGAAACCTAAGCAAATGAATAGTAAAGTACTCGAACTTTTTACACAGAGCTATACATAGCACCTACAATCTATGATCCAAATTTCAGCTTTAACACATGCCTACAACATGAGATACAATTAAAACACTTATTTTCTAATATTTAATCTACATCAGAAAATATACACCTACAGCTCAAACTTCCTAAACAAAAGTAGTCGAATTTGACTTAAGGATTCCAAAAAAAATTTAGTTTGCATTTTTATGATTTTTCCTCGAATAGATATAGCATTTCTAAGTTGACATCAATATTTACAAAAGGAGGTCCCTGGTTACTATTTCTCTGAGTCTTAGGCTATGCACTTGACCCCCTGGGTTTCTTTTCCTTCTAACCCGAGGTCCTTGACTGTGAACCCGAACGGAGCAAGGCGGAGGCGACCGTGTTCCGGCGACGGTGGTCACCGGCGGCGAGGTTCAAGGGCAAGGAAAGGCTCAGGGTCTTACTGTGGTTTAGTTGCACTACTTGTCGTGGACGGGAATGGCCGGAATGGTGGAGTTCGACTTGAGCCCGAGGTGACGGCGGAGAGGCCACCGTCGACGGCGGAGCTCCGGTGGTGAACGTTGGCAACCAACCTGTGCATAAGCTTCAGTGAGACACGGGGAACGTGTAGGTACCATCAATTGGAAGAAGACGTGCTGGATTAAAGGAGACTGACGGAGACAGAGGCGGCGGCGACGAGGAAGAACGCCGGCGAGCGTCGGGGAGGCGCGGTTGTGGACTAGAAGGCCAAAGGATGGGTCGGGGAGCTTCACAGAGATGATGTGGTGCTGGCTAGGGGGTCGTGGTGGCGTGGGAGTGCCCGGAGCGAGCTGCCCACGGTGGAGGCCGAAGGCGGCGGCGGCGGCGCTCGTCGGGGACAAAGCTTCAGTGGAAATTGGGGAAGAACAGTGGGTCGTCGAGCACGAGCAAGTCACGGGGAAGCTTGTGCAGGTGTTGATTGGGGCGGGGGTGAGCTGGTGAGGGCTGCCCACGGGCGTGCCGTGCGCGGCCGGAGCAGAGGAGGACGGCGGCGAGGAAATGCGGGTCGAAAGCTCGGGATTTGGTTCGGGAGCTGGAGGAATAGAGCGTAGGCATCACAGGGAAGCTAATGCGCGCGAGAGACAAGAAGTTAAGGCTCTGTGGCGAGCGCTCCATGGCGACGAGGAGGTGGCGGCCGGAGATGGCTCGGGGGCGTCGTGGCGTGCGCGCGAGAAGCCACCAGGGGAGAGGGAAAAGGTTGGGATTGGGAGGAGATGACGCGTGGACTTGTGCTGCCGCTGGAGGTGGAGCTCGGGGGCTTGCGCTGGCGGTGAGCGGCGGTGGCAGGCGCAGCGAGCAGAGCGGAAGCGGCGTGCCAGAGGAAGACGAAGCAGGCTGGAGTCAGAAGGACTGGTTTGTGATTTCTAAAAAGTTCAGGGACTCCTCTATAAACTAAAATTTCCCACTGCTACAAAATCCTAATGAGGAAACTGTCTAAAGAAAAGTTGTAGAGAATTTCAAATACTACAAGAATGCTTTAGAGCTCGAGTTCAAAATCTCAAAGGGTATGGTTTTATTTTGAACTTTTGAATATAACTCAAATTATAAACTTTGTGTTACAATTTAAACAAAATGCTCTAATGTTTGGGGTCTCTTTGTAAGTTTTTCTGCAGTAATCATGACTAGCTCTTTTTATACTTTAGTCCTTAGGTAAAACTAAGTTTTACTTTTATCTTTTTACCATTTCACATGTAAGTCCCTCATATTTGTGTTAATTACACATAGGTCCTTAGTTTCTTTCAAAGTCTATTTCTCTTAGGTTTTATTTGACTTTTGCACTGTTCTTCTGTACAATGATTTAGGTTTACCACTTAAGAGTACTTTTACACACTTATACTCAAATAATCACATAATTCCTAAATTACAATTATACTCCTAATGTTTTGTACAACTTGTATACACTATAACATACTTACATATAATACACCCAAACTTAGTATCTAGTTGTCTAACTACCTGGATATTATAGCCTTCCCCCCCTTTAAAAGAATCTCGTCCCGAGATTCCGAAGTTGAGTAGAACCGAATGATTAGATTTGGGGATTGGCTTGAAGGAAGTCCGGAAAATTCCGTTGAAGATAAGACTCAGTTTCCCAAGTCGCTTCTTCTTCGGTGTGATGATCCCATAAGATCTTGTACATCTTAACTGCCCTTCTTCTGGTGAATCTCTCCTTAGTATCTAGGATTCGAAGAGTTTGTTCAATGTACGATAGATCGGGTTCAATCTCAATGGCACATGTTTCAACAATTTCCGCGGGTACTTTGACACACTTCTTAAGTTGAGAGACATGGAAGACATCATGAATAGCAGCCAATTGAGATGGAAGACAAAGCTTGTAAGCCACTGGGCCACAAACATGGAGAATTTCGAAGGGTCCGACGTATCGAGGTGCTAACTTCCCCTTTATGCCAAAGCGTTGGACGCCTTTGGTAGGAGATACTCGGAGATAGACAAAATCTCCTACTTGAAATTGCAGAGGTTTCCTCCTCTTATCTGCGTAGCTCTTCTGTCTGGACTGAGCGGTTTTAAGATTAGATTGGATAATTTTAACCTTATCTTCGGCTTCAATGACCAGGTCTGGTCCGAAGATTTTGCGCTCACCGGTCTCTGACCAACTCAAAGGAGTTCGGCATCTGCGACCATATAACGCTTCGAAAGGAGCCATTTGAAGACTAGCTTGATAACTGTTGTTGTAGGAGAATTCAGCTAGAGCAAGGCATTTGTCCCAGCTTGTACCATAGTGAATAATACAAGCTCGGAGCATGTCTTCCAGGATTTGGTTAACTCGCTCAGTTTGCCCATCAGTTTGGGGATGATACGCGGAGCTTCGAATCAATTTGGTCCCTAGAGCTGACTGCAATTGCTCCCAAAATCGTGCAATAAATTGGGGCCCTCGATCAAAGATGATGGTTTTTGGAACCCCATGCAATCGAACGATTTGGTCCAAATAGACTTCGGCATACTTCTTAGCAGAGTAAGTGGTATGCACAGGAAGAAAATGAGCTGTTTTTGTGAGTCTATCAATAATTACCCATATGGAGTCATGCTTTTGAGATGTGTTGGGAAGACCGACAATAAAATCCATGCTAATGTCTTCCCATTTCCATGACGGAATGGGTAATGGTTGAAGTGTACCAGAAGCCTTGAGATGACTAGCTTTGACTCTCTGGCACGTATCACACTCGGATACATATTTGGCAATTTCTCTCTTCATTCTGGTCCACCAAAGATGTTGCCGAAGATCCTGATACATCTTGGTGCTGCCAGGATGAATAGAGAATTTGGACAAATGTGCTTCGTCGAGGATTTGCTTACGAAGTTGATGATCCTTAGGCACAACAATCCGATCGTTGAACCATAGGACTCCCTGATGATCAGTGTGAAAACACCGATATTTAGCTTCTCCCTGGGATAGCTTGGATTTGATAATTTTGACACCCTCATCATGTAGCTGCGACATGACGATTTTATCCTGCAGAGTAGACTCAATGGCGATCAAGTTTAAACTACCTTGGGGGATAATCTCAAGATTGAGTCTTCTCATTTGATGGCAAAGAGTGTCATTAAAGGTGGATATGGTTAAGCAGTGACAATGTGCCTTGCGGCTAAGTGCATCCGCAACCACATTAGCTTTGCCCGGATGATAGTGTACCTCAAGGTCATAATCTTTGATCAATTCTAACCAACGCCTTTGCCTCATATTTAGATCAGCTTGAGTGAAAATATACTTGAGGCTCTTATGGTCAGTGTAAATGTTACACTTAGCACCCATAAGATGATGTCTCCAGATCTTGAGAGCGTGGATAACTGCTGCCAATTCAAGATCATGTGTTGGATAATTTTGCTCATGAGTCCGAAGTGCTCGGGATGCATAAGCAATAACCCGGTTGTTTTGCATAAGGACACAACCAAGGCCAATTCCAGAAGCATCGCAATAGACATTAAAAGGCTGTGTACTATCTGGCTGAGCTAGTACTGGAGCAGTCGTTAGAAGTTTTCTCAAGGTGTGAAATGCTTCCTCACACCTATCATCCCAACGGAATTTAACTTCTTTCTTAAGTAGCTCAGTCATGGGTTTAGCTATCTTGGAGAAGTCTGGAATGAATCGGCGATAATATCCTGCCAATCCAAGGAAACTTCGGATTTGATGGACTGAAGTGGGAGGGTTCCAGTCCATAACTTCTTGAACTTTAGTTGGATCAACTGATATGCCTTCACTTGAGATAGTATGTCCCAAAAATTTCACACTATCCAGCCAAAATTCACATTTCGAAAATTTGGCATAAAGGCGATGATCACGTAGTCGTTGAAGAACGACTCGTAGATGATTAGTATGGTCTTCTTTAGTTTTAGAGTATATTAGAATGTCGTCAATGAAGACCACAACAAATTTGTCTAATTCCGGCATGAATATAGAATTCATGAGATACATAAAGTATGCCGGTGCATTGGTAAGCCTAAATGACATAACCAGATATTCATAAAGTCCATATCTGGTTGAGAAAGCTGTTTTTGGAATGTCACTAGGCCTAATCTTGATCTGATGATAACCAGAGCGTAAGTCAATCTTCGAGAAGACCTTAGCCCCGGCTAGCTGATCAAACAAAATATCAATACGGGGAAGAGGGTACTTATTTTTAATGGTAACCGCATTGAGTGGACGGTAATCGACACATAGCCTTAGGCTATCGTCCTTCTTCTTGACAAAGAGAGCAGAACAACCCCAAGGTGAGGCACTTGGACGTATATATCCCTTATCAAGAAGATCTTGGAGCTGGATTTTCAGTTCTGCTAATTCATTTGGAGGCATGCGATACGGCCTCTTTGAAATCGGAGCAGTGCCCGGTTGAAGTTCAATGATAAACTCGATGTCTCTATCTGGTGGCATTCCAGGCAAATCGTCTGGAAAGACATCAGGGTATTCACATACTATAGGGATATCCTTAACTTGGATATCTGTGATAGCATAAGTGCAGGGGTGCAGACATTCTGGCTGAGGCAGATAAAGGGTGGTGATCCCATAGTATGGTGAATCAACTTCAACAACTCGGAAAGATATGTCTAACCGCACTCGATGTTTAGTCATCCAATCGGTCCCAAGTATAATATCAATACCCTCCAACTTTAATAAAACCAAATCAGTTTTGATTTCAATGCTTCCTAACTGAATTGGCACACTTTTAATCATTTGGTTGGAGGTGATTTTTCCTCCAGGGGTAGAAATCATATATGACCTCTGGGTAGGACAAAAATCAAGTCCTAGTCGGGTTCCACAGTTGTTACTAATAAAACTATGTGTTGCTCCAGAGTCAAATAAAGTAACGACTGGTTTGTGGTGAATAGAAAATGTACCCGATATGACAGGAGCTCCATCTGGAAGTTCTGCAAGAGTGGTGAAGTTAATTCGTCCTTGCCGAACTTGCATCACCGGCTTCTTGCCCTTATTCTGGTTTCCCTGGGTGGAGCTCTGCCCTTGATTAGGTTTCTTAGGCCGCGGGCAATCTCGGATGAAATGGTCCACACTTCCGCAATTGTAGCAGCGATAATTGCTGCCTCTCTGTGGCACTTGTTGAATATTTGGCCGTTGGCCAGATTGTTGTGCTTGTTGCGGGGGCACAGGAGGTCTGAACCTTCCTTGCTGTTGAGGTGGCCTAAAAACCAATCTACCCGTTGGGGCATTGCGTTGTGGTGCTTTAGGCGGCGTATTGGGAATAACCCGATACCTCGGTGGTTGAGTGCTCGAGGGTCCAGCAGGGTTCTTCCGCTTTTTCTCGGCATAGTGCGCCACAATACAATCCTCTTGAGTTAATGCCATGTTAACCAACTCACTGAAAGTATTAGCCCTCACAAGATTCAGGCGTTCCTTGAGTTTGGTGTTAAGGCCCCGGCGGAAACGGTCTTGTTTCTTGACATCATTATCTGCATGATATCCTGCATACTGGCACAGATGATTGAAATTCTGTGCGTACTGCAGAACTGTATTGGCACCTTGAGTAAGAGCCAGGAACTCATTAAGTTTTCGCTCCAATAGTCCTGCGGGAATATAATGCGCTCGAAAAGCGACCCGAAATTCATCCCATGTGATGACATGCCCTGCAGGTTGCATGGCATAGAAATTGTCCCACCAGATTCGAGCAGCACCACGAAGTTGTTGAGCAGCAAAGGAAGCTTTGCTAGAGTCCGCACAAGGTATGGTTAGGAGAGCAAACTTCGATTCAATAATATGGAGCCAGGCATCGGCATCCAATGGTTCTTCCGCCTTACTAAAGAAAGGCGGCTGGGTACTGAGGAAATCTTGGTAACTAGCCACAGGAGGATTGCGATCATCACGGCCTCCTCGGAATTGATACTGCTGATTCTGCTGTGCTTGAACCAGTAAATTAAGCAACTCCGTTTGCCGAGCCATGACTTCGGCAAGGTTGGGAGGAGGTGGTGGCGGTTGTTGAGAACCGCTGGCCTGATCAGCCCGGAAACCTTCCGGTGTTCCGCGTGTGGCTCCAACCATCTGAAATAAAGGAGATGTCCATTATTAACCATATAGCCTTACTCCCAATTTCAGAAAACAAAAACACTTTAGATAAACAATGCATATATTCCTTTCAATCATCTCATCTCAGAATTTAAAGATAGTGAACAAGATGATAAAACAGGAAATTATATTACATTGCTGACTCGGATAGTTCTTCACATCTCATGTCCGAAGTTCACTACATAGGCCATCTATGTTACATCAAATGGCGCGAGGTTTAACTACTTAAACTATTACATTCCCTTGGATTACGTCTCGAAAGTCGACGATTTACTAAAAATCGTCGAAATTTCCTACAGACGACTGACTGCCAGAGGGAGAGTGATAGGGACTAAGAACTGGGTCCCCATGCTCAGAATCAATCTCTGAAACACCCTCAATCTCCTCTGGATCTTCTTCTTCTTCTTCAGGTACTATGGGTATAGCGGGAAGTATCGGTTGCTGCTGCAATTCCTCAATGTGAGCCTGGGCATCATCCGCTTCAAGTATCAGATCATGAATTTGCTCTTGTAGAAATTCTATAACAGCGTCGCGCTGAGTGATAATATGATCACTCTCATTGATCTGATCTTCGCGATGAAGAATAGTTTCATCTCTTGCTGCAATAATTTCATCCTTTTGTGTTACCAAAGCTTGTAATTCTTCTATTTGGGTTACTTGATGGTCAGCATTCCGATAGTGGCTTTGAGCCACACCAGTTATCTGACTCACCCCATGACGCAGTAGCATTTGATATTGATATTGCACATCCATAAACCTGGTAATAATACGGACGGTTTCTTCAGCCAGATCTCCTAGCAAATGACCATGATGGTCTGTCCGAAAATCCCAGTCCGAATTACCCGGGTCTATGGTAGGAAATAACCCAATAGGATATGCAGCAACTTCAATCGGATGCTGATTACAGAAGAGTTTAATAGCTTCTAAAGCAGCAGTTTCAAGAGTATCCACTAGACGATATCCAACCACTTCCACTTCTATGGGAGGCCATAAGGAGCGGAAAGGGTGTTGAGGAATTATCATCTTAACCCTGCAGCGGGGAACTCCTTCTTCACGATACTCTACCCCATCATACAGAGGAGGCTCTGTATAATGAAACATACTCAAGGATTCCCACAAAAGACGAGGAAACCCTTCCCAATGTAAACCATTGGTGTGAAAGTGCCCCTCCTGATCCCAAAAGGTATTAGCAGGAGCAGCCATCTGCGACAATAATGCCAATGGTAAGATATTTTTACCCTGTTAAGAAATTTACAAGGTAAATTGGATTAAGATAGCTGATTCTGATAACAGCAAAGGCTGGAAATCAGATGGATGCCTAAGATACCCAACTAAAGATTCTTACTTACCCAAACTAAGAAAAACCAACATGTTGCCTATTTCTTAGGAAGCATTAAACATTCATTTTGGTTGATTAGTGGATTATGCATGCACGCACTAATCGTCCTCTCAACCAAAAATAACTGCCAAGTAATCTTGGTCTTACGTGGTTAGTTACGGTGGCACAATATAAATACGTCTCTCACTATTAACTAGTCGGTAAGTCCTATCCGTCCTAGTTTCGGAATCGTGGTTAGTGTACCTGCAGAAAACCACAATGCATATATATATCCAATGAACCTTTCATGCCAGCATGTCATGAAAGCGTCCCCATTCATTACTGCTCACTATAGAAACAGCATCTGTACAATTACCGCCGTACAGACAACATTAACATACGTTATCGAAACAATGTATTCACGGGGGTACCGCAAAATGCGGGGGTATGAACAACGATCGCCATACCCTGCGCCGAACCATATACTCCCAATGTAGTCAACCGAAGTTGGCACATTGGCAGCATCTCAAGTAGGCCACTGCTTGAGAAACAGCATTCGGTTCGCATCACCGACAGGAAGGCCAAGCTCCCTCAGTTGGCTGAGGATCCTTACCTCCTTACCTCACGATCGAAGATGTCGTTACAGAAAGTAAGGTTGGGTTGTGCATGAATTTAAGTTTCAACAGAAAAGTAATGCTGGAAGTTAGAGTTATAATATATATATATTACAGCCACCTCTAATTTTCCCTTAAATATCACCCTAGGGCTTTACGTACTAAGCACAACCTTAACGAATCCAACGTACCTTTTGCAAAATACTTTGTTGGTCAAATTTTATACCGAAAGTATTTTTAAGGCACTTTATATCTCCAGTGTACCTTGTTAGCTCTGATACCAGCTGTGGCAGAACCAACTTGAATTATACCGGTTCAAGTACGCGAGTCCTCGTCGGAGGGCTACCTCGTACTTCAAACGGTATAATACTATTGGTCTGTCGGGTAACGTCCCGATAAACCACCGAACGCAGGATCCAACAAGGTACCTCACACGAAGGTGAGTCCAGAGATATAATGCCAAAATAATTTACACCACAGGCAGTTATATTATAACAATACATAAAGTATCATTAGCTCCCACTGAGGAGAGATTATTACAAAACAAGTTTAAGTTTCTAGTCAAAGCAGCGGAATTTGGAAAACATAGACATTGTACACGTCGTTATTACAGACATCATGCTAGCCCTGGCATGATATCACTCGGCGGAATCGGTGTTGGCCGGGGACGGATCCCACTCCACGGACCAACCATCAGGCAAGAGGTAGGGCCACGGTGTAATGAACGCTGGCTCATCAGGAGGATTACCTGAAGTAAATCAACGAAAGCAAGGCTGAGTATACTAATACTCAGCAAGACTTACCCGGAATTGGGTATACCTTAGCCCATAACTAGACTCATGATGGCTTTTAGCTTTGGGTAAGATTTTCAGCTGAAAAGCAACAAAGAGTAGATCCTTAATTTCAACTTTTAACTTTCAGATTCTAGTTGATTAACCATTCTAGGTAAGCACCTATAACTATTCAAACATGGTAGAATCTTTACTCAAACACCATCTTTGATAATCACATAATTGCTCTTGTTACTCTATGTGATAAAGGGGATAAGCAGTCTCATACATCGTGAGAGGCGGACGATTCTGAATCGAGATTCAACCCTTGCAAGGTAAACCTAACACACACGCTTGGAACACCACAGGGTCGTTCCGAAGCAACCGTTTACCTTTCATTCCGACTCGTGGATCAGATCCACCACAAGCGACTGCAGGTCATACGCACTACCAAAGTGCAGGACGTACGTCTGTAGCGCGACTACAAAACCCGTACTCCTGGTTGCCCAGCAACACGTATGCCTACACGTCAAACAAAGTAACCAAAAGAAGCAAATACATGTGGTGGGGGGTATGTCCACTCCTCGGGCCGATCGGTTACTAGGCTTACCGCTTACCATATTTCACGGCATGTGGCTAGTACTTTCAAACGCTTAACCACCGCTACCACACACTGCGACCTTATCAAAATTTCAACAACACAGACGGGGTATCATCTCAACCATGATACCTCACAACTCCCGTCCGTCATCCTTATAGTGATAACAGGAATGTAAACATTACAACTCCTATATCGCGCGAGTGACAGGAAATCACTCGACTTCTACCGGTCCTATAAGCAGAGCAGCTATTCGGACTCAATTTCTAGTGTTCAATACATTGGTTCCTGGAATAATGCAACTAAGGTTTCCAAACAATTCCTAAGAACTTAATGCATAAAGATATATATATAAATAATATAGGTTGCAGTGTAATAAAGTAGGGGTTATGTCCGGGGCTTGCCTTCGTTGGTAGGGTTGGGGTTAGTCAAAATATTTTCTTCCGAACCTTGGTTCGGGGCTTCAGAGAAATCCGCGACGAGATTCCCGGGGTCTTCAGAATACACTTCTTCTTGTTCCGGGATCAGCTGATAATCCTCGTCAGCGAGAGTGGTCGAGTCTACATGATATGCAAGATGAAGTTTAATGGATGTATCCATTTTCATTTCAATTTCCGATAAAGTTGCAATTCAAATAAAAGAAAACTATATTACAATAAATAACCAAACTACTCTCCACTGGGCAGTCATTTATCGAGTATTAACTAAATTAACTAGTCTCGTTAGGCAACAGGGTGGTTACCCTAAACATCCGATTAACTATAATAAGTAGCATATCAGTTTACTATAAGCAACACTAAATACACTTAACAAACTCTATTTATTTTATTAGCTAAACATTGTAATTAATCTTAGGTTATTACTTAATTATGGCTAACTTGGATTAATTAACCAAATCTTAAATTAAGAAAAATAATTAGTACTTATGAAAATTATCATAGGTGGGTTTTATTGAAATTTTACTCTAAAGGAACTAAGCCACAAAATTAAACAAGATTATAATTGGAAATTCAAGATATAATTTTAACTAGAGTTTTACACTAAAACTAGGGTTCAGAATTTAAGAACATCATGAATTACTCAAGATTAATATTCCAGAAAAGTTTCATAATTTTTCATGCATAATAATTATTATTTATGAATTACCTTTGAATTTAATCTTGAAATTTATAACTCAAGTTATATTAGGTTTCTATTTCTCAAATTTTTATCCTAAATTACTCCTGTTGTAACAAAGCTAAGATAAATTTTTGGGCCCTAAATATGAAGGAACACATTTGGAATTAAATTAAGTAACTTTTATCAACATATAACAAAAAGTACTCGAAACCTAAGAAAATGAATAGTAAAGTACTCGAACTTTTTACACAGAGCTATACATAGCACCTACAATCTATGATCCGAATTTCAGCTTTAACACATGCCTACAACATGAGATACAATTAAAACACTTATTTTCTAATATTTAATCTACATCAGAAAATATACACCTACAGCTCAAACTTCCTAAACAAAAGTAGTCGAATTTGACTTAAGGATTCCAAAAAAAATTTAGTTTGCATTTTTATGATTTTTCCTCGAATAGATATAGCATTTCTAAGTTGACATCAATATTTACAAAAGGAGGTCCCTGGTTACTATTTCTCTGAGTCTTAGGCTATGCACTTAACCCCCTGGGTTTCTTTTCCTTCTAACCCGAGGTCCTTGGCTGTGAACCCGAACGGAGCAAGGCGGAGGCGACCGTGTTCCGGCGACGGTGGTCACCGGCGGCGAGGTTCAAGGGCAGGGAAAGGCTCAGGGTCTTACTGTGGTTTAGTTGCACTACTTGTCGTGGACGGGAATGGCCGGAATGGTGGAGTTCGACTTGAGCCCGAGGTGACGGCGGAGAGGCCACCATCGACGGCGGAGCTCCGGTGGTGAACGTTGGCAACCAACCTGTGCATAAGCTTCAGTGAGACACGGGGAACGTGTAGGTACCATCAATTGGAAGAAGACGTGCTGGATTAAAGGAGACCGACGGAGACAGAGGCGGCGGCGACGAGGAAGAATGCCGGCGAGCGTCGGGGAGGCGTGGTTGTGGACTAGAAGGCCAAAGGATGGGTCGGGGAGCTTCATAGAGATGATGTGGTGCTGGCTAGGGGGTCGTGCTGGCGTGGGAGTGCCCGGAGCGAGCTGCCCACGGTGGAGGCCGAAGGCGGTGGCGGCGGCGCTCGTCGGGGACAAAGCTTCAGTGGAAATTGGGGAAGAACAGTGGGTCGTCGAGCACGAGCAAGTCACGGGGAAGCTTGTGCAGGTGTTGATTGGGGCGGGGGTGAGCTGGTGAGGGCTGCCCACGGGCGTGCCGTGCGCGGCCGGAGCAGAGGAGGACGGCGGCGAGGAAATGCGGGTCGAAAGCTCGGGATTTGGTTCAGGAGCTGGAGGAATAGAGCGTAGGCATCACAGGGAAGCTAATGCGCGCGAGAGACAAGAAGTTAAGGCTCTGTGGTGAGCGCTCCATGGCGACGAGGAGGTGGCAGCCGGAGATGGCTCGGGGGCGTCGTGGCGTGCGCGCGAGAAGCCACCAGGGGAGAGGGAAAAGGTTGGGATTGGGAGGAGATGACGCGTGGACTTGTGCTGCCGCTGGAGGTGGAGCTCGGGGGCTTGCGCCGGTGGTGAGCGGCGGTGGTAGGCGCAGCGAGCAGAGCGGAAGCGGCGTGCCAGAGGAAGACGAAGCAGGCTGGAGTCAGAAGGACTGGTTTGTGATTTCTAAAAAGTTCAGGGACTCCTCTGTAAACTAAAATTTCCCACTGCTACAAAATCCTAATGAGGAAACTGTCTAAAGAAAAGTTGTAGAGAATTTCAAATACTACAAGAATGCTTTAGAGCTCGAGTTCAAAATCTCAAAGGGTATGGTTTTATTTTGAACTTTTGAATATAACTCAAATTATAAACTTTGTGTTACAATTTAAACAAAATGCTCTAATGTTTGGGGTCTCTTTGTAAGTTTTTCTGCAGTAATCATGACTAGCTCTTTTTATACTTTAGTCCTTAGGTAAAACTAAGTTTTACTTTTATCTTTTTACCATTTCACATGTAAGTCCCTCATATTTGTGTTAATTACACATAGGTCCTTAGTTTCTTTCAAAGTCTATTTCTCTTAGGTTTTATTTGACTTTTGCACTGTTCTTCTGTACAATGATTTAGGTTTACCACTTAAGAGTACTTTTACACACTTATACTCAAATAATCACATAATTCCTAAATTACAATTATACTCCTAATGTTTTGTACAACTTGTATACACTATAACATACTTACATATAATACACCCAAACTTAGTATCTAGTTGTCTAACTACCTGGATATTACACTTGGCATGTAAACATCAAAATGCGATTAATGTCATCCGGTACGCGGTAGCCATCGGCTGCAGGTTGCTCTTCTTTCTGGGCTTCAATGATGGTGCGAGCGTCGCGCCCTCATTGATCTTCTCACGGAGATTGTCCGTCGGGAGGTTCTCGAGGGGTCCTCGATGGTTGTGGCTACCGCGGGTCTTTGTGGAATTGGAGGCGGTGGTGCCTCGTTGCCTCTTGAAGGTGATTGTGGCCTCTCACCTGTGAAGCGACTACCTTGTTGAGCGTCATTGTTGTGTTCGTTGCCTCTTTGGTGTTGTCGAGGGTGTCCCTTGAGAGTCCGGCTAGCCTGTGGGTGACTGTGACTTTCGCCCACTTGTTCTTGATTGGTAGGTTGTGATGGAGCTAGGTTCTGGCAATCAAGCTGCAGCCACGCCTTTTGAGCCAGTCGTAGAGCTTGTTGTACAGCTGGGTCTTGGCTGGAAGCTAGTATGGCTGTGAGACCCGCAATGTTGGTGATTGGGATTTTGAAACCCTGTTCACCAACTGCCGCGAACTCAGCATCAAGGTTGCGCCGCACGCGGTGTTGGCGTTTGATGGCATTTTTTCTGCGTGTGGCACACTAGTTCCTCAATCTGCGGGCATCACGGTCGGTGTCATTTTCATCGGCGGTGTCGGTGGTGCCTTCGTCCCCAGAGATTTGCTCGGGTAGCTTGTTGGGGTCCTCGCTACTTTCACCCTCCACTTCAGCCATGTAGATGTGGCGGTGTAAGGAGTGCTCGTCGGAGCTGTAGTTGACTAGCATGGTTCCTTCGGCAATGGTGGAGAGGGGCTTGCTTTCTTGATAAGGCAACGTATCAAGTGTCGGTGTTTAACCGGCTGCCCACCGAGGGATATACCCAAGGTGGTAAGTTTTGGGTGAGGAGACGCCGAGATCAGGAACTCGAAGGTGCAAGGAACACAAGACTTTTAGACAGGTTCGGGCCGCACGAAGCGTAACACCCTACGTCCTGTATGGTGGTTTGTATTTCCTTTGGTGTAGAATGACCTAATGATCCTCTGTTTTGAGGGGGTCCCTGACCTCCCTTATATATCCGAGAGGCCAGAGTTATAAAGGTGCTAACCAACTCCCGTCGAGGGATCACACCAGAACACATCTCGAGTAGATCCTCTCCGTGTTGGTTAGCTCTATCTCCTATTTAAACGGGATAAACAAGAGATAAACAAAATGAATAACAGATAAGACGGGCTTAATCTCTTAAACTTCGTAACGTGCCCAGCCCGGTGGCCCCGGGTCTGACAAGCCCCCGAGCTCTTCGTAGCTAAGTACTGCAGGCTTATCGAGTACTTTCGAAGCAGTCTTCGACTTCTTCTGAAGCTTCGTCTTGAAGTCCTTCTTCGAGTACTTGCTTGGCTGCATCGAAGCTATGAGGTGCTCATGCCCCGAATTTTTGCTATGGCGTGCGATTTAAAAATCGCACTCCATATGGAGTAGCCCCCGAGCCTTAGGTTGAATCGGAGAATCAGGCTGAGGGTCCCGTTAGTCTATAATCCTCCTTATCCTTCGAAGAAAATTAAAAAATAAGTAGTCGATGCCACGTACCCCGCAGCCCCCGAGCCTTGAATCCAAATCCCACAAAATTGGAGGTAAGGGTCCAAAAATCGTGGCATACAGGCTAAACAATGACACGTTAAGGGGAGACCAAAGTGATGATACAAATGATGTAATTAGACCAAAGATTCGAAAAACCCCCTTTTTTCGGGCTAATTAGCCCGAAAAAATGATTAATCGAATATTTAATCCAACAGATCACCAAATGACCCCTCACCTTCGGAATATTCCACAAAACGACTCTTGGACTTCAGAACAGTAACTTTTCCCCATCCCGCTGGTTACTTAAACCCTGCGGCAATAGGAGGGAAAATTGTGCTTTCAATCCGCATTCCGCCAAAAACCACCAAAACCCCAATCTGAGCCAAACGCCGCCGCCATCCCCTCAAGGAGATCCTCCCGCTCCAACATCCCCACCCCTCTCCCCGCAGCCCCCGAGCATCTCGTGGCTTAGCGCATTGGAGATGGCGTCCAAGAAGTCAGAGATCGAGGAAATGAAGAAGGATGAGGGGCCGTCGATCGCGGAGTGGACACACAGTAAGTGCTCCCTCAACAATCTGAAAAAACTGGTTTCCGAGGGGTTGCTGTAAGAGAAAAATCTTGTCAACTGGCGCCCCTCGTTCCGTGAGCCCTTCCCCATGGAGAATGTTGACGAAATCGTCACATTCTTCCATTTTGCCGAACGGGGATTGGCCCTCCCCACTTGTTCCTTCTTTCGTGGCCTTCTTTACTACTACGGGCTTGAGCTCCATCACCTCAACCCAAATTCCATTTGCCATATTTCTATTTTCATTCACTTCTGCGAAGCATTTCTCGGAATCGAACCCCACTGGGATCTGTTCTGCTTCCTCTTCCGCGTCAAACCCCAGCCGACCACAAAGAAACTTGCCGTGGTGGGGGGCGCCGGCATCCAACTGCGACAGCAGGCCGGCGAAAAATACCTTTCATATAAATTCCCCTCAAACCTTCCTGGATGGAAAAACCTATGGTTTTACATCGAAAACCATGCTCCCCACCTGCCGACGAAGTCGAGCAGACCGCCAGTGGTGAGGGGGGAATGGAACCTTGAACCCTCCGGCATGGAGATGATACAGGTCAGAGAACTGCTGGAGGCCATCGAGGCACAGAAGAAGGAGGAAGTGACCGGCGCCTCCGTCATGTTCTCATTTTACAAGCGCCGCGTCCAACCCATCCAACAGCGCTGTTGCCTGGGCTTCGAGTACACCAGCCCCGCTGACCCTTCTCGCATGTGCACAGAGGAGGTGCCAGACGAAGTTGCGCTCCAGCGAGTTCAGCGGGTGCTGCTGGACGTGAACGCCGTGCCGTACGTGCCCACCTTGTTCTCCGCGCAAAATCCGCCCCCGCCGGTAAGTATTCGACTTCTTTTCACTGAAGAAATCCGCTACTGCACCGGTACTGAACTGAAGAACTTTCTGCAGGGACACTCGGAGCTGTACTGCAGCTACCCGCCGCAGCCGGACCTCCCCCGAGCGTATCACCTCCTCCCTTCTGCAGCCACGGCAGCCAAGAAGGCTCGCCTTGCTGCAGCTCAAGGCAGCAGTGAGTCCGCCGAACGCGTGGACTCGCAGGCGGGAGGAGAAGCCGAAGGAGAACCACGCCCTGCTGCTGCCACGGCGGCCAAGAAAGCTCGCCTTGCCACGGCCCAAGGCAGCAGCGAGTCCGCCGAATGCGTGGACTCGCATGCGGAAGGAGGAACCAAAGGGGAACCGCACCAGGACAACTCCTCCGACCGGAGCGTGGAGTTGGCCGGCGCTCTACCTCCGGTGCCAAAGGGCCAGCGGCAAGTGCGCAAACGCAAGGCGCAAGAAGACGAGTCCTCCAGGTATCGAGTTGTTGTTTTGGCGAGTTGCTAAGTATCAATGAGGCTAAAATACTGACAGCGTCCCCTTGCAGTCTCCCTGCTCTGCCACCCGGGACTGAACCCGAAGGGGTGGAGACAAGCCTCTCTGCCGTCGCGGCGGTGACAATTGCCGTGGCGGGGACTCCTCCATCGGCCGACCAGGCCTCGCCATCAGCAACGGGTATTCCTCGACGGGCCTGGCGGGTGAAGAAGGCCGCCAAGAAGAAGTCGACACTGTAAGTTTTCCTTCAATCGCTTGAAGATCTTGCTCGTGCCCACTTGGATAACAATGTTGTCGATATCACCAGGGCTGCAAGCGCAGTGTGGCTCCAGCTGGAATCAGGCACGGCTGCGGCGCCTGCCTCGGCTGCTGCAGCCCCCGAGCCCTCAGCGCCTGGGGGGCCGAGACCCGCAGAGGTGGCCCCTGAAGCAGATGCAGCGCTGCCCGACTTGTCGCCTCCTGAGCCCCGACAAGAGGGAGCTGGACCCGGTGGCGAGGAACAAGTCGTGGCCTCTGGTGCCGCTCCGACCGATGGCACAGGTACGCGCTTACCCGCCCGCGACTGGCTGTCGGGGTCTGGGCATAATGTGTTGACCACTTCGTATGCTTGCAGGTGTCCAGCCGCCGCCGTCCGGGGATGCCGCCGGGCCCTCAGGGAGTCCCCGTGAGGTGTTGAGGGCCGGGCCAGGGCACCAGAACGTCATCACCACCGACCTGGTGGATGACCTCCTGCTGTCGGCAGAGAACCTGAAGACTTTCAAGAGCACCTTCAAGGAGCTATACGACTTCTCCATGGTAATACTCGGGGTAATGTTCCAGATGTGTTCATTGGTGAGTTGATTGTGACTCAATCTCCGCCTTTTGTGCAGCATGTAATCACCAAGTCCCAGAAGAAGTTGGGGTAATGTTTGCGATGGTGGCGCAGATGTCGAAGAAGCGACGCGTGTAGGACCGCAGGAGCTCGTTGCGTTCTTGCTTGCACTGGGCAAGATCATGTCGAGTACGTGCACGAGCAATCGCTCCCTGGAAATTGCCGATGAAGACCTTCTTAAGTCGTTCCCAGGAGTCGATGGAGTTGCTGCCGAGGCTCTCCAGCCAAGTGAGCGGCGCAGGATCCAAAGCCATCGGGAAGTCAACTTTGGTAACGTTTGAGCCCCCTGCTACCTCGATAGCCGTGGAGTAACAATGGAGCCACTGCTGAGGAGCCTGCTTGCCATCGTACTTGGTGATGCCAATGGGTTTGAAACCCTCTGGGTACTTGTAGCTGCTGAAACGTGCAGAGAAAGCAGGAAATTGATCGCTACAGTCAGTACCTTCGTTTTTGACTTCTTCGCGGGTCTTGCGCCTGGAAGAAATCACGGTCCGCGCATCGCGGCCTTCATTGATGTGCTGGCGCAGATCATCCGGAGGAAGTCGATGATTGGCTTGTCGTGGCTGACCCCCTTGCGGTGGCTGCTGCCTCCCGCCAGGGGTCTGGCTCCCGCGAGCGTTGTCGTTGCTGGGCTGGTGTCGAAGACGGCCGCCAGCCGTTCGGCTGTGAGCCTGGCTCCGGCTCTCACCCACGCGCTCCTCCCTGATGGTGGGCGCCGGGTTGTGCTGATCCAACTGGATCCAGGCCGTCTGTGCATAAAGGAGCGCTTGACGCACTTCCGGATCATGGTTGCGCTCGAGGATGGCCGTTACCCTGGCGATGTTGGCCACTGGAGTCCGGAAACCCCGCTCGCTTACGGCGGCAAACTCAGGGTCGAGCTCGCGATGCATAGATCGCCTTCGCTCGTTGGCCCTCCTCCGCCGGATCGTGCGGGCCCTGTTCCTGGCCCTCCGCGCTTCGTGATCGGCGTCGTTCTCGTCACCGGCATTGGCTGTGATCTCATCCTCAGAGATCGCTTCAAAATTGACGATGAGGAGGTCCCCATCGCCCTCGCCTTCTTCGGCCATCAGCACCTGGAGGGAGGAAAGCTCATGAGAACTTTCGTCGACTAGTTCAGTCGACCCCTCCGCCACGGTGGCCAAAAGCCTGCCCTCTTGAAAAGGCAAGGGCTCAAGGTGGGCAACGAGTTGACCCTCTGCCTCGAGTAGACTGGGGAGCGTCATGCCCCTCCAGTGCACCACGTGCCCCTCCGACAGAGAGGTGACCACCAGATCACCGGTACCGGAACAACCCGAAGCCCCCCGACACGCGGTGGCTTTAGGCTTTCCGACCTGGAGTAGCAAGTCCAGGTCCTTCTCTAACATGGAGAGGGACCCAGAAGCGTTGGCCTCCTGAAGGTCAGTGGCCGATTCGCACAAGCCGAGTTGAGATCGGTTATGCAGATCCCTAGATTGGAACGAGTCCAAACCAGGGGGAATTGCCGCAACACCAGAAGAAGTCGAGGCTGGAGTAGACTCCATCTCGATCTGTGCTGCGGAGGTGTGAAGCGGCAAGTTGTCGAGCCCGTCGATGAACTTGTCGAGGTTGCTGCGGAAATCCGCAACGGAGGTCTTTGGCTTCATGTCGACGAGGAATCGCCGGAAACTGCCCGCACCATCTGCGACGCAGACCCATGAACCAAAAACGAATGTCGTGCCCTGAGAGGGAACTGACCTGATGAATTTGAATGATGCCATTGAGCTCGCCGATGGATCTTCGACGCGCTCCCCTACCTGGCGCGCCAGCTGTCGGTGTTTAACCGGCTGCCCACCGAGGGATATACCCAAGGTGGTAAGTTTTGGGTGAGGAGACGCCGAGATCAGGAACTCGAAGGTGCAAGGAACACAAGACTTTTAGACAGGTTCGGGCCGCACGGAGCGTAACACCCTACGTCCTGTATGGTGGTTTGTATTTCCTTTGGTGTAGAATGACCTAATGATTCTCTGTTTTGAGGGGGGTCCCTGATCTCTCTTATATATCCGAGAGGCCAGAGTTACAAAGGTGCTAACCAACTCCCGTCGAGGGATCACACCAGAACACATCTCGAGTAGATCCTCTCCGTGTTGGTTAGCTCTATCTCCTATTTAAACGGGATAAACAAGAGATAAACAAAATGAATAAGAGATAAGACGGGCTTAATCTCTTAAACTTCGTAACGTGCCCAGCCCGGTGGCCCCAGTGCCACAATTCAGGCATCATCTTCGAGTAGTTCAGAGGGTTTCTTGCCCTTCCAATACAAGAAGTGACCTTGTGGCATCGATGTGATCACCAGGCCTTGATGACCGCCATAAAAACGCTCTATGCTGTCATAAGAATCTGAGTCGTACTCGTTGAAGATAGGAGCCTCCCGACATGCGGTGGCTTCATCTTTTCCGATCTTGAGTAGACGATCCAAGTCCTCCTCCAATGCAGAGAGGGACTCAAACCGCGTGGCCTCCTGATATATAGTGGACACGTTGCGCAACACGAAGGGGAATCGGGTATGCTGTTCCTCAGACCGGATTGGATCCGATCCGAGGAGTCCTGGTGCAGCATGTGTAGAAATCATGTTGAAAACAAACTGTTCCTCGATCTCCCTTGCTAGGTCAGGGAGCATCATGGTTGTCAACGAACTCGTTGAGATCGCTACGTCGGGTTGCTGCAAGCACTAGGTGGCTGTTGAAACCACCCAAGCCGTCGGTGATTGTAACACCCTAATGTAAAATTCTAAGATTTATAATGAATTTAATTTGGCTCCAGTAATTTTCAAAGGATTTATTTTGCCTAGCTTGCATATAATTTAAATAAATTCCACAAAGAATTAAAATTTATTTTAGGTTCAACATGTTTGTGCACTCATGCTGGTGCATAAGTTTTATTTGGTTGAGTGCATAGGAGTTGAATTAAAATTTGATTTGAATCCAAATAGGTTTGAAGTTGACAACCAGGAAAAGAAATAGAAAGGGATTAGAAAACCCAAGAAATAGGAAAACAGCCTAGGCGGCCTAGCCCGGCCTGCTCCTTTTCTTTCCCTCATGCCAGCCCAGCTCGCGCAGCCCAGCTCCACCCCGCGCCTTCGTCAGCCCGCGCCCCCACCCTGGCGTGTGGGGTCCACCTGTCGGCGCCCCTCTCCTCACCGCCAGCGCGGCGCCCGTGCTCTCTCTCCCTCCTTCTCTCTGACCGGTCAACCCCACCTGTCGGTGCCCCCTTTCTCCTTTCCTTTCTTCTTCCCCCGCATCACCAGCCACGCAACGACTGCCCGCGATCTCCGGCGAGCCTCTGTGCCAGGCCCGCACGCCGAGGGTGCCCCACCGCCCCACAAATAGGATCCCCAAACCCCCTGCACCCTTGTCCCCTACCCCGCGGCCGCCACCCGAAGCCTAGCGCCACCGCCCGCTCGCTCCACCGCGCAGAGCTCCCTGCCTCACCGTGGACCGGCCGCCCCGCTGCACCCCAGCCCCGGCCAAGCCCCGCAGTAGCTCCACCTCAGTGCCAGGAAGCTTCCCGAGGCCTTCACCCGTGACCCTGGCCCGTGCAACGGCCGGAATTGCACCGAGGACCGCCACCGGTGAGTTGCTCTGCCACCTCGATTCCTTGTCGCGGGTGGTTCCCCGACCGTCTTAACCCCCGTAGCATCTCCGCAGGAGCCTCACGAGTCGACCCGTGGAGTCTAGGAGCCCGGAGATGCCTTGCATCGACCTCCACCGCGAGCTCCACGCCGACCCGCCGCTCGGACCTCACCGCCGGCCATCCTACGCTACCTCCCCGATCAGTTCGAGCCCTCGGTGAGCACCATGGCACTTTCCCCATTCTTTTGCGCTAGATCCGGTAGGCTATAGCCCACCCTTGCGGCCAGACCATGCACGCCGGTGCTCCACCACCGCTGCTCCACCGGGGAGGGCCCTCTGCAGCTCTGCACCGCCGCCACATCACCCTGTTTTGGTTTGCCTTAGCACCGCGCATGCGCTCGGCCCCATTTGCGCCCTTTCCTGTGCCCAAAACAGCATGCACGTGCGCACGCTGGTGAGCTCCGCCGTGCAGAGCCGCCGCTACCGTCGCAACCGTGTCCCCGAGCATCGCCGAGCCCCACTAAGGCCCTAGGTGGATTACACATGTCGCGGTGACCCTCCCTGACGCAAACCCGAGCCTTGTTGTCCACCGAAGCGCTAGATTTGGCGAAGTCCGGTGAGCCCGAGCCGCGTGCCGCCGTGGGAAACCATCTCCGGTGACCGAAGCCGCCTCGCGCACCCAACCAACCTTAGCTATCCGGTCCAGAGCCCGCGGTCGAGATTAGATTGCGTACCCCCTTCGATCCAGGCCGCGAGATCCCGATCCAATGGATCAGATCTGTAGATACCGGTTCGCCCCGACACTTTTAGTAAAGAGCCCCTGAGTTTCCATAAAATCAACCCGCAGTTCACGTTAGTTCAAAAGTAATTCCAGTTGAGCCCCTGTTTTTGCACTGAAGCCCCTGAGCTTTCTAGATTTTGGGTCCGCCGTCCAGCCCTGTAGTTTTTGCATGTTAGACCCTACGTCTATAGTTTAACTATGTATAAGTCCCTAGTTTTTGCGCAGAACCCCCTGGAACTTCAGTTTTCTCGCAGTTAAGTCCCTAGACCTTGTTTTAGTCTTAGTTTTCACGTGTTAGCTTCGTTTTAAGTGGTTTTTGCGTCCACGCGATCGTTGCAATGCGTAGAATAATTTTAGCTCAGTTTTGTGTGCTGATTTATTGTATTGTTGTACTGTTTCTTATCTTTTGCCCTTGTTTGCATGTATGTGCCTGTGTGGACCATGCTTGGACGTTACAATCGTGAGTAGACGTTGAGCCACCGAAGGAGTACCAGGAGCCACCTTCTTCAGAGCCCTTCGACCAGCAGCAGGAGAACTTTGAGGAAAGCTAGTATAACATGAACATCCTATCACTTTTAAATACAATTTCATACTGCATTTTAATACTGTATGCCTATTAGGATGTCCTAGCCACTTTTATCCTTTATATAAATACCTTGGGTTGCATTTTGGTTAGTTGTGCTAGGTGCTGCGCTCTCACACATTATGGTCCTTTTTAATTAAATTTGATTAATGATATATGCAACTTGATCCTGAGAGTGGCCCTTTGTGCTGTGTGTTTGAGCAGCTCACGTCTCGTTAAAATATGTTTTTATAGAAACCTGGTTTAGGGGGCCAGCACGGCGCTTAGTGCTTGGTTGGCCACTCTCCATAAGGACCAGTTCATAGAGCGACAACCTGTCACAACAGCGCAACCACAAGACTAGAATGGGACGGTCTTGACTTACTAATTCGGGCATTTTGGTTTGGGAGTAACTTACCTGCGGGGCAAGAGGGGTGGTAAGCTTCAATGGTCCCTGCTCCTCCGGCTTGGTCTGTGTTGTGTGCTTGTACCCCAGTGAGGTGGGCCCCATCATCGCCGATCTTACACCTTACTAACGTGATCCTTTGTAACGGTCTCGTAGTGTGCTTGCTAGTCATCTCACCTAAGGAAGTGTGATGAACAACTAGCGTAGCTCACAACTTGTGGGTAAAGTTGTGCAACCTCTCGAGAGTGTAAAACTGGTATACTAGCCGTGCTCACGGTCATGAGCGGCCCATATCCTCCGTCTGATTAGTGGGGTTTATCTTTGGTGGTTTGGGTTGAATTTTAGTAGACTCATGGTTAATTTTAATTGATTATTTCTGTAACTTGGGTTATGGTAATTCATCCACTTGTAGAAAATAGCTTTAATAAAATTTACCAAGATTGAAAGCTAATGAAGTTGAGTCAGCTAACCTTAGCGCCTCATCATTCGTGTTATACTTGTTCAGTACAAGTTGTGTACTACACTTGCTTTCTCCACTCTTCTGTTCTCTTTGGGATATCTTCGACTGCTGCTCAGTACCAGACGATGTGGAGGACTACATCAGCGGACTCGACGATTTCTAGGCGTTTGTCTCCCAGCTGACATCCCTGTGGCGCCCTGTTCTTCATGTATTTACTTTACGCTTCCGCACTTCTTGAACCGATTCTTGATTCGGTTGTAATAAAGATATTCATTTACAATTTATATGCTTTTATTTTGGGATATGTGTTGTGATATCTTGATAACTCTGTTGTATATATGCGTGACTTGATCCTGGTGCATATATGATTGCTCGGTTTATGTCTTCATAAATCGGGTGTGACAAGTGATGCAGACCCAGGAGTCGAAAGTGAAAGCCGTGCACTCTTCAAGCATGGCGCTAATGAAGTTGAATGATGCCATCGAGTTCGCCGGTGGATCTTCGATGAGCACCCCTACCTGGCGCACTAGCTGTCGGTGTTTTACCGCCAAGCCCACCAAGTGATACCCCCGAGGTGGTAGGTTGTAGGTAGGGTGTCGCCGAAATCAGGAACTCGAAGGTGCAAGCAAAATAAGGTTTAGTCAGGTTCAGGCCATGATGTGCGTAATACCCTACGTCCTGTATAGTGGTTTGTGTTGTCTTAGGTGTGGATTGATGTCCTGTATTTGGAGGGGGTCCCTACCCGCCCTTATATACTCTTGGGGGATAGGGTTACATGGAATCCTTCTATTCCGACTAGTCCTACTCATATCTGAGTACTTTACAACATACATTAGACGCCCCATCTCTTATCCTAGAATATTCTATTCCATATGCGTAGTCCCGTAGCCTCGGGTCTGAGACATGTGCCTTTACGTTCTTAGTCTAGTATCTTGCTAGGATTGGCTATAGACTGCAAAACTTGTTTGGGATGAGGGTTTCACACTAGATGAACCATAGTTGCACATCTAGATAGCATATTTTGGATTATGTTTTGTGCAAACTAGTTTGATCCATAGGTTAAGGTTTTAAGTTTGCCTAATTAATCCTGTCCCCCTCTTAGGCTACGAGCACCAATTTTTTTTCCTAGTGGTATTAGAATCAGGGCTCACATCTTTCATAAAGATTCGCCAATTCCATTGGCAAATTATGAAAACCGGCTCATTGGAATGGTTAGGCTTTATTGCCTAGTGAGTTAGCTCATTAGGGAAGGGATGAATCCCTTTTGAATGGCTCAACTGTTCGACGGCACGAGTTTCGAATGTTGGAAAGTGCTTATGGAAGCATATCTCCAAGCCAGGACTTAAATATTTGGAGAGTAGTGAGTTGTTGACGCTTGTTATGAACCAAAAATGCACGTCAACTGGACCACAAAGAAGGAGGAACTTGCATTTCTTATACACATGCTATTAATAAAATTCCTACATTCCACATGTCTTTGGAGAAAACTATGTATGCAGGAATTCAGCTGAAAATAAAGGAGAAACATGCCCTTTGATCCAAGGAGAAAGACGCCGACCAATCATACACCGCCACGCAAGCATCAGATGGGTTGGAGGGCCCACAATGGAGGCAAACCAACTTGATTCAGCCCGGGACACAGACCAAAGGCACAAGGGCCCACTTTTAAATGACTCAACCGAGGATGAAGTCGGTTGGCCCCAAGGCTAGTTCGGCCGAACCAGCCTAGCCCCCAACTGACTTAAGCTTGCACGTGTCATCTCCTAAAGCCTCCCCAAGGTCGGTTGTGCATGAGTTGCGCGAGTTCACCGGCCGGGAGCTGCCTGTCCAAGCATCTAAATATAAGGGGGGTCCCTCTAATTGAACACACCAAGTTGTAGTCCTCTCCTCACTTGTAAAGGTCTCTAGGCTAGTGTCACACCCTAAAATATTTAATTTTAGGATGTGAATATCTTTTAGAATGTGTTCATTTATCAATAGGGTTATCCGAGAATTTTCAGAATTTTTCTAGAAATTATTCTCATTTATCCTAGAGCTAGAACCAATTTTTATTTGGAAGGCTCTAAAATTCTTTTTCATGAGTCCCAAATATTTTATTTGGATTCCTCGTGACCCAAACTACCTCCCGAGTTTTTGCTCGTAATTTTTGGGATTCTTCTGAATATATTTTTCCATGGTTTAAAAGATTTATCTGGACACTTCTAGATTGATTTTAAGCTTGAGAATTGTTATCGCCATAATCTGACCGGGCCAGAAATGGGCCATGGAGCAAGATGGGCCTAGAAGACAGTTACGATCAGCTTGCGAATTGGACCCTGTGCAGGTGATTGGGGCCAGAAAGGCCGTGTAAATTAAGATATAGGCGGTTAAGAGTCGTGTCATGTTTGGTCAGGGTTAGTTAAGAAGGACGAGTCTACGGACTATAAATATGTACCAGGAATAAACAAGAAAAGGAATCATTCATCAACAATTCTCGGCGCATCGCCTTCCCTGTTCTAGGGTTTTCATCGGGTAAGTGCTATGCGGCTCCGATCACGCTCTGCGTGATCGGGGTAGCATCACCCTTGCTCATTCGTTTTATGTGTTGCTCGTTCTGAAGCCTTGTAGATGGCGAGTAGCACTAGTTATCGTAGCGCGCATAGAGTAACGTTATCCTCTTTGTATCCCGATCATGCTTTGTTCGTTGCTCCCGTGTGCTTAGCAATCGTCGTGTTAGATCACAGATGCGATGGTTGCGTCTTGCTTCGTTTTTATTAATAGATCCAATCTGTTATGGCTAGTTTCTATTTACTAGAGATTTAGTTCGATATGTGCATGATTAGGCCTTGCAAACGAGTTGAAAGTTCCGGCAGTATGTTTAGTATCAGATCGTAGCTTGGATAGAGGTTGCTCTAGGAATCGGCTCTTCGGCTGCTTTTAGGATCTCTGTTTAGTTTGTTTGTTCCGACGCTTTTGCATATTCGTTAGGCCCAATCACGTGTAGGATGTTCCGATCATGCAATGAGGGCTTAGTTGTTGTGGATTGGATTAGATTGATATTTATGAAGCAGGGTTTGTCTTATTATCAAATGCATATATGTATTACCTGTTCCAAAGATCCGGTATTGATGCAATCGGCTCTTCATAGCCGATACCGGGGAGGAGAGATGAGCCGATCATGGCTCGGACTAACCTTTACAAGTGTCTGTGCATACAGGAGTTTAATACATCACACCTTCCTGATCAGGTGCGGGATCAGGTGGCACGCCTAGCGACTCCAAACCAGGGTGTGCGCCAGATCGCTGGGCCGTTGACCGAGGGACCGGGGCCCACCAGCCGTCCCGGAAGCCTCCCGGCTCCTCGTGTTGCCTATCATTGCTCGCCGGTGGGTTTGGACCGACAACACATTCTGGCACGCCCAGTGGCACAGACTTCATCGACTTCGTCATCATCATCGACACCATCTTCATCGACTTCATCATCGCCGTTGGCTTCGTCAATCGCGGACGGCGGAATGGCAAGAGACGATCCGATTACTTACAAGGAGCTCTCTGCCGAATATAAGCAGAGATATGACGAAATCAAGGCTCAGTTTGAAGCCGACCTCATCAGCTCTTTTGCGGATGATGGATCGGATGCTATCGTCCACGGGTGCTCTTGCGGGCGGTCTGCCTGGTTCTGGCCATCTGTAGCAAAAGTGAGGACAACGCAAGATAGAGGATATTTAGAAAATGCTATAGGTGACCTAAAAGCAAGATTACATTTTGAAAAATACCAACACACTTGAGAGACAAGCATGAAATCAAGGAGGAAATAATAGTGATATACTCAAGAAATAAGCAATTTTCAAAAGCGAGCAAGCAGAAGCTAGGCTACTAAGCAAGATAAGCCTCAAAATTCAACCATTACTAACTAGGCTAACGTTCTACAGTCACCACTGTTCTGATACTACTTCTGTCACACCCGGTTTAGAAAAGGTAACTGAATGCATCCCACATGTGCGCCAGGATCAAGTTCCGCACATATAATAGACGTCACAAGTGTATACCCGAAATAATGCATTAAAGAAATAGAGTATAATAGTATTTTATTACATGACCGACAGTCTTAATCTTAAGTGAATAAATAAACGTTAATAACTAGCAACGGACTTCAACTTCATAGGCAGATGATGGGGTGACATACGCCAAGTACTCTTCAAAATCTTCTGGGAACTCGGATAGTTATATTGTTCTAAGCAGCATTGATTTTAATAAAGCAAGTGTGAGTACACTTATGGTTGGTACTCAGCAAGTGGAGCAAATTATATGACATGCAAGGCTATAATCAAGGAAAAGCTGCGATAAGCAAGTTTTATTAAGCAAGCATTAACTAAGTGTAAATATATACCAACCCTTAAATAAATAATAAGATAATAACAACATAAATAAGTAAAAGATATCGATTTAGATCATCTTTAAGTTTAATTATCATGTGAAGGTCCAAACCGCTCTTAACCGTGAGCACGGCTGATATATCAGTTTTCACTCTATAGATGTTGTACACTTTACCCACAATTCGTGTTTCCCTTGTTGCCCGGGTTTGCAAGGCCCTTAAACACTTCCAAAGTGAGTGGTAGGGATTCACTACGAGGCCTTTACAAAGATTCCCTAACTTGCAACGATCCGCTAATGTTTCAGGCTGCAGTGGTCATAACCCTCCCTAATGAAGAAGACGCCTTACCCAGGATCATATCTATGCCACAAGAGGACCGAGCTATACCCCATCAACGCAATCCCTTCTTGCCCTTTCGGTAAGACCATTACAAGCTAAAGTTTCTAATTAATTAGCCAAGATGAGAGCCATGCAGTATCATGGTTGCACTATTTTCCTGGGTGGTTCTCCATGTTCCAATTAATATAATAATCTTAATTATCACCAATAAAATATTGCAGAACATAAGTAAACTAGTGTAGCATGATTTTTAGGTTATCCAACCAAAATCTAAGTAATATCAACTAGCGTAGTTACAACAATAATATAATAACCCAGGTTTAATCAAGGAAGTTTAATAGAACTAGGTATATCCTTAGTTTGGGATCCATCATTTGCTAGACACATGCATGCATATAAAGTAAATGTGTGTATTTATAAAGTTATTGGGACTGGAGTATGATCAAGGACCACTTGCCTTCATCAAAGAACTGCTGCTGCTCGACAACGTCTTCAAAGCTCGGCTCTTGCGGACCCTCGAACTGCGCACCGTCTATCATAACACACAAGTACATACAAGCAAACAAGTATAATAAATAAGAAACAGTACACCAATCAATATAAGCAGAGTAAAATAATGTTATAAAGATACTGCATATGTTGCAAGGGTCGCGTGAGCGCAATAATCGATAAAAACGGAGTTAAAACAGAGAAGTTATAGCTAAACCATGATTCTAGGGGCTTATTTGTAGAAGATTTGAAACTAAAAGCGCTCTGACCAAAGAAACCAAGGGCTAGATCATAATTAAACCTTAGATCTAGGGTCTAGATTGTAAAATAGAAGGGTCTATGACTGCGGGTTCTATTTTTGAAAAAGATAGGAGACTAAATAGAAGAAAAAGGATCTATTCGTGAATACTTTTGAACTACCATGGACTACGGGTTGATTTCTATGAAACTCAGGGGCTAAAGTGCAAAACTACCTCAAGTTGACCGATATCTGGTTCTATTGACTCAGGTTAGATTAGATCTAACCCGTTGGATCGAGATCCTACGACTGGGAATGGCTGACAGCGCGGGAGCGGCGGCGCCGGGCGCCGGCGGCGAGGAGGTGCGGTGGCGACAGGCGGCGCTTCGCCGGGGTAACGCGTAAACACATTCCCGACCTCGGTTTTGAATGTGGTTTGCACTGGGAGGTTGCGGAGGCTCAGGAGGCAGCGGAAGTGGCTGGAGACGGAGGCCGGCGGCGAAGGGCAGCTCGGGAACATCGGCTGCCAATAGCGAGCACGGAAAAACGAGGGAGAGGGAGAGAAGCAATGGGCGAGCATCCTCACCCCAATGCGAAGCTCCTGGAGCGCTTGCTTGATGGCAGGGAGCAGCGGCGCGGCGAGCGGCCGAGGCACGGCTGCAATGGCGGCGGTGGAAGCTTTGGGCGCTAGGGTTTCTCTGGAGAGAGGCAGCTGCGGCTTGGGGGAAAAGCTAGGGCACGGGGGCGCTTAAATAGGGGCGGCCACGAGCCTTGGCGTGTGGGCCCAAGACGGTGCGCGAGCGGGGCAGCGCCGGACCGCGATCGGACTTAGGCTCGAATCCGAGCCAATCGCGGGGAAGGGGAAGGCCTTGACAGGCGGACCCCGCCCATCAGCGAGAGAAGGAGGGAGAGAGAAGGAAGGGGGCTGGCGCGCGGGCGACCTGGGCCAGGGGAAGGAGCTGGTCCGCGCGTGGGAGGAGAGAGGGGAAAGGCCAGCGGCTGTTGGGCAGCGCGGAGGAGAAAGGAGAGATGGGCTGGGCTGGGCCGCACGGGAAAAATGAGAAGGGAAAAAGAAAAAGAGGAAGTGGGCCGGGCCCAATTAGCGAGAGGGAGAAAAAGAATTTCATTCAAATGGATTTGAATTTGAATTTGAAATTTGAATTTAAATGGAAGATAAACAATAAAACAATGCAATGGGGCATGAAATGCACAAAACCTATAGTTCCTTATATTTCTTTTTACGGTTAAGTAAATTACCATTAATTCGCGGTAATTGCTCTAAAATCAATATGATGGAATAAAACCTTATGAGTCCTGAAAGAATTCTAGCAAAATTCATTTAGGTTTCTAAATTAAAAATTAGGGTGTTACATCATCTAAGGGTTCGGGTTGGCGAGGCGGGGGCTGAAGAAGGGCGCATAGCTGCGGCGCCACGGCCACGGAGCTCCGACGTCGAATCGGGTGCGCAGGAAGGCAGGGTAGAGGGGGAGAAGCAGCTGGCGAGAATCCTCACCACAACACGGAGCTTCTAGAGCACTTGCTCGACGGGGGGGAGCAGCGGAGCAGCGAGCGGCCGAGGCGTGGAGGCGGTGGCGGCGGAAGAGCTCTGGCTGCTTAGGGTTTTTGGTGAAGGCGGCAGCTGCGGCTTGGGGAAGACCTAGGGCACGAGGGCGACAACTTTATAGGGCGGCCGAGGCACATAGGCATGCGGGCCTGAGACCCACGTAGTGCAGACGGCGCCGTCTGCCGGCCGGACTCAAACTCGAGTCCGAGCCTGGCTTGGGGAGAAGACGACCCTAACAGGTGGGGTCCACCTGCCAGCGAGAGAAGGGGGAAGGGAAGTGGAAGCAGGCCGCGTGGGGGAGCTTGGCCGGGGAAGAGGAGCTGGGCTGCGTGGAGGAAAGAAGGAAAGAAGCCAGCGGGCTGGGCCATGCGGGGAGAGAGAGGAGGAGAGTAGGCCGGCTGGGCTTGGGCCGCAAGAAAAAAAAGAGAGAGGAAGAGTGGGTCGGGCCCAATTAGAAAAAGAGGGAGAAAAAGAATTGTGTTCAAATACATTTGAATTTGAATTTGAAATTTAAATTCAAATGGAAGACAAACAATAAAACAATGCAATGGGGCATGAAATGCAGAAAAACCTATATTTCCTTATATTTCTTTTTATGGTTAAGTAATTTACTATTAATTCACGGTAAATGCACTAAAATCAAAATGATGGAATAAAAACCATATGGATCCTAAAAGAATTTTAGCAAAAAATTATTTAGTTTTCTAATTTGAAAATTAGGGTGTTATAGAGGACGAGGCAGACGCGTAGCCCGACTGGCCAGACATGCCAGCAAGCTCTGAAGCAATCATCGGCTCCAAAGGGAAGAACGTGAGTGCCTGAATATGCTATACAACATGGGGTTGTATTTGGTAGAGGTTCACAATTTGAGAAAAGAAATGATGATGTTATTATTATGTGTACAAGATAGTGTAATGAAATGGAGTAGTTAAATATGCTATATATGTAAATGTCATGGTTGTTCTATATATTGTAACCTTGTTTTGCTTGTAATCAATGAAGGCTGCAAGAAATAAGTATGACATCGTTTTCCCAAGGATGGCATGTACGATGATGATCAGTGTTTATAGCGATGACGATGATGATGTTCCTACCCTGTCTGGTAGATTGGTGATGTTCCTACCATTTAAGTACTGCAATTGGCATGAATGCATTTTATCTTTTCCACACGCTAACTGACCCCCTTCTAAAATGTCACATCCGAGAGAAGACCGAGGAGCTTCACGTTGTTGTCAAGAGGAAGCTGATCGTGCGCGAGTACTACACTCTTGACAGCGATAGCGATGGCAACTGAGTTGGCTAGCATTAAGAAGAAGAAATATTTGTCCACCAGTCTTTTAGCTTTTACCTTTTGCTTGTGTAATGGACAAGCAGATGTTTATTAGTAATGGGAAGTTTACCTTAAGAACAAGTAGATGTGTATATATGCTAGCTTATTATGCCACCTCATATATATGCTCGATCGCGTCACTTTGCTGAACGGTTTATGGTGTGATCATTTTACTACCTTTAATTTGGAGTAGTCATTCAGAAAATTAAACAAAGGCACATCCAAATTTATTTTGTTGAGGTTTCTAATTCATCAAGCAAAAGCAATAGAAAAGCAAAAGTTATAGTACTAAATTCACTCTAAAATTGTCTCCAAGAACAGCTTGATTTCACGGCGAATCCGGCAATCCTCGCTGCAAAACATTCTGCATCCAAATTTCGACCATTCTAGATGAATGAAGGCGCCACAATTCTCGCCTGCGCATGTTAGATCAGCGGGCATCGTTGCGCGCCACGCGCTTCAGGGGCCAGTGCCACCTCCCTCTCCAGATCACATCCACGACCCTCTGGCAACACTGGTAACACTTCTCTTGCTCAGCATTGTGCCGGCGCCGCCACTGATTCTTCCATGGCCACGGCCTGTCTGATGTACTGCTTAGCAGTATCGTCAATGCAGGCGCCACCATTGGCCATGTATTGGAGGACAGCGGCCACATAGGTCGCCACTTTGTGGCTGCCACGGGCAACACGCTAGAGATTCTCGTCGAGGACTGGCATGGGTCTGATCGAAGGTCCACGGAGGACGACATGCATCCTGGTGATGAAGCAGGCCTCCTGATTGCCGACTAGGGCCTAGCGACAAAGGAGGGCGGCATAGCCATCGGGGTCGTACCATGCCATGCTGTCAGCCAACCACTATACTAAGATGCATCGACTGACTTTGGGGTTGCGGTGCACGTGGTGCATGAAGCGGCAGGTCTTCCGAAGCGCACGGAGTTCATCCATTGGATGTAGCGACGTGGCCCATGATCTGAATGGCCACCTCAGTAGGTAGATCTGCCAGCCACAACGGGCACCGCCTCGCCCCCATGAGTGCCAGCGTTGATGACATCGTGGAATGAGGAGCACGAGACGCTGCCACCCGAGGGCTCATGCGCCGGCGTGGATGGAGCTGCAGCGCGTGGACATCGGCGAGCAGGTGGGCTGGATATGCACAGCGGCGCGTGACGTATGGTGATCAAAGAGGAGGCAGTGGATCACTGTAGCTCTAGAGGGGCTACAATACAGTTGGGGATTTCTTGAAAAAAACCCCTCTTTTGGGGAGGGGCAAGCTGAGGATGATGAGAGCAGGAGTTTGATCTTGTGGCGACAAAATGTCATGGGAATATAATGGTAATGATGTGGCTGAGATCTCTTGAAGATGACCCCTCTTATGAACTGCAGCCGACGACCGCATCGTTGCCATGAAGTTCAGGGGGCACAGCATCGGGGGGGGGTGGGGGAGGGGGAATGGCAAGCATCTCGGGAAGGTGCGTGGGAACAGGAACCATCACGGCACCGGGGGAATTCACAGGAACACCACTCCTTTGGAGTAGTCATTTAGGAAATTAAACAAGCGCACATCCAAAATAAATACATTGAAGTTTCTATTTTTTTAAGGATAACATAAGATCTTCATTAATCATACATTTACATTTGCAACAAAAATAATCCTAGACCTTAAACAAAGTCAATGGGTCCAATATCCTTGAGGAAGGACATATCCATTTTGCGTAGAATCCTATAGTCCTCGCTGAACATAGAGTCAATCGATATGGTTCCCATACATTAAAGGAACGTCGGCGCCGTAGTTGCCGCCTGCGCACGGAAGAACGCCACGCACTGGTGCCACCGGTAGCCGTTCGGCCCACCAGCGCCACCATGTTCGCTAGAGGACCGCATAGGCCTTCTCGTGACACAGTAGACACCCCTTGTTGCTCAACATTGGTCTGCCGGCGATGGTGACCTCGGCCTGTTTGATGTGCCACCTTGCAGTGTCATCGTTGGTGATGCCGGCATTGGTCCTGTAGTGGAGGACGGCGGCCACATAGGCTGCCACATTGTGCCCACCCTCGGCGGCGCGGGTGAGCTCGTCGTTGATGCATGCCCGGGCCTCGGGCCAGTTGTTGAGGCCTCCATAGAAGAGTCTTTTATTCCCGGTGAGGAAGCAGGCATCCAGGTTGCCAACTTGGGTCATGCGAGCCATTGTAGTCGTTCCACGCCATGTATCGGGCGAACCGCTCTAGTGAGACGCACCGGCCAACGGCACGATCGCCACACACGCCATGCATGAACTTGCAGCGATGTACCCCACGATACGAATGGCCACAATCTGAATGGCCACATCGTATGGGAGATCCGCCAGGACGATTGGTGCCGCCTCGCCGCCATGAGTCCTAGCGTCAATGACGTCGCAGAACAAGGATGATGAGAGCAAAAGATCTTGAAATCCCCTCCACAAGCTGGTGTGGGAATTGGCGATGATGCCGAGGAGGAGTTCCTGAAGACCCCTCTTGGTTACTAGGAAGTTTAGGTGGCGCCGTGTTCCAGGGATGGCAACCATTTTCTCAATCCTGATGGTGCACGGGAACAAAAACCATCCTGCGGGGAAGGCCAACATTTATTTGCTCAAAGAGGATGCGAGTGTGGAGCTAGGCGAAAGCACTTGTTTAGCTAGTGGTTGATAGACACTATCGAACTGGCTTTGGCTCATGTTCGAACCTGTGCAGTAGCAAAAATTTTCCTCCCTTTTTAGGGAGCGTTCAGCACACCTATTTTCTAAGTGGGCCTTTTTCTCTTCCTAGGCCGGATCCAGTGGATCCTGGTGGCTCACTCAAACCTGGTCCAGCTCCACAACAATTTTATTTTGGGCCTGACTTTGAAACAGGCCCAGGCCTTATTATCTACGGGCACCACCATGACACATGGCCACGATTTGGACATGCTGGACCGGGCAAGCAACACGTAGACCCACCCAACGGGACCCGCATTAGCATGTGTTAGCCACTATGGCCTGCTGGCCTACACTCGTACACATAGACAGCTAGGTCCCACCTCACCAGTGGACCTGACCCAGAACCCTGACACGTTGACCTTCGGGTCCCCGTCAGCACACGTTGCTGCTAGGTAGACATCTTGGACCAGTCAATCGGGACCTACAGTTACATGTGTTAGCCACGTCGGCCTGCTGGCCCGTACTCGTACACGTGGATGGCCGGGTCCCACTTCTCTAGTGGATCCCGCGTTGACATATTTGACCCACAGCCCTTACACGTGGATCTTCAGGTTCTAGTCAGCACACGTGGCTGCCAAGTAGTTATCTTGGACAAGTCAACCGGGACCTATAGTTACATGTGTTAGCCACATCGGCCTGTTGGCTCTGCACCCGTACACGTGGACAGCTGGGTCCCACAACTCCAGTGGACCCCACTTTGACATATTTGACGCACAACCATGTGGACCTTCGGGTCCCAATCAGCACATGTGGTTGCCAGGTAGAGATGTTGGACTAGTCAACCGGGACCTATAGTTACACGTGTCAGCCAAGTCGGCCTGCTGGGCCTGCACTCGTACACGTGGACGCCTAGGTCACACCTCTCTAGTGGACCTGCATTGACATAGTTGACCCACAAGCCTGCCACGTGGACCGGCGGGTCCAGGTCTCTACACGTGGCAGCCACGTAGACACGCTGGACCCTCTGTCATCACATGTGGCCTGTGGGTCCCAACGCTACATGTGTCTCACAGGTTCTATGACGACTCGTGGTCATCATGGATACAAGGAGTTGATGGCGCACCATTTTTGTGATGATATGAGATGTTGTTCCTTGATGAGCGTTTTACTTTCGTCATAGTTCCGTAGGGGCGGAGGGCTGCTGCCAAAGAACTATGATGAAACTGGGATTTTTGTCATAGATATGGTGTGTTCAATGACGAAGTTTCAAACATCACGTGAAAAAAATGTCATGGACACAATGCAAGTAATTGTGCTTCATTTTTTGTAATAGACTACTTTTTGAATTTTCCCCTTCAAATTAATATCCGAAACTTGGCTTAGTTATGCTGTTTCGGTGCTTTTTTTATTCTAAGAACGGAAAAGTCCGGTTTACACCCTCGAACTATCGCAAAACTCTGATTTCAACTATTAAACCGGATAAGAGGGGTCATCTAACTGTCGAAACTGGGCAAATTTGGTTCTTAGAGTGTTTTCCAAGATGATTTTGTATTTTTTTAAAAAAATTCTAATTAGATCTAAAAAATCAAAACTAATTCATTTTAAATCAAAAAAATATGAAACTAGTACCAATTTTTCTAAAAATGTAACCTATCTATTATTGCTCTATTTGAATCTTATTTATTTAAAAATAATAAACAAATTCATTGCGGTGAATAAAATTTACACTACTTATGCACTTTTTAATTAAAGATGACCTTTCAATTAATTATTGACTGGATAACGTAGTATTAGTTAATATACGTTGATTCAGACAAATCACAAATAAAATACAGTCTTGTTTTTTTCGATACTGTATGCTAGGACAGACCTGTAGGTGAGCACAAGCACAGCCAGCCTTCCACCTCTTTATACTTATGTTTCGAAGTGTACCTGGTCTTATTTCCTTCTTTTTCAGTTTACGCTTGTGTCCCAAGCATGCAAGTTTCGAAGAATAGTATTGTATTGACCTGAATCAAAAGCAGTTTGATAAGAAGTAGTTAGTTTTCAGAACACAGCGAGAAAGATGAGAAAGAGAGGCACGCACTGTGAAAGAAGCCCTCTAACCCATTTCTCTGGTCCTATATGTTTTTTTTGCAAGTACCATTCCTGCTATTCGCATTGATTGAGTACTTTAGAGTTTTCTTCTTGATGGAAGTGTCAAATACTTAATAGGAAGTCCCGGTGGGTAATCACCAAATGTTCTAGTAGAGTACATCCAGTTCCAGGTGGTCATCTAGTATGGGACCTAAGAGAAGTCCTTTTTGAATCCTTTTTATTAAGCTATTGCTAATCCCGTAAGGCAATCCTTCAACGTTGTAGAAAAGAGTTCAATACAAAAGCACACAAAGGCTTTGGACTATGAAAGGCTACCTTTATCATGCATGAATAAGGCCGGGAGATTACATCCTCAACAAACCTAATTTTTTTCTAAAAATATAACTTATCTATTATTGCTCTATTTGAATCTTAATTATTCAAAAATAATAAACCAATTAACTTCTCACACCATATCTTAGCCTGCAACAAATGAATAGTGTCCTACGCACCTGAACAATTCAAACTTTTACTTGTATGATGTAACTGCTATATGACTGATCAATGGGATTGCATTGTCACTGCTCAGAATGGGGACACCAATCCAAAGCTGCTTTGCATATAGAGATATATCAAACAACTCGAGCACAAATATTTTGAATGATCTACATGTATATAGCTTTTCCTTCTTGTCATTGTGTGCATGTTTCTTCCTTCTGTCTGTAGAGATACCGATTTAGAAGCTACCATTGGAATAAAATAATGCCTAGGCCTGAAACTGCGGCAGAACCGCCTGAATTATTCCGGCTCAAGTACGCTAGTCATCTCTATACAGCCGATACTAACTCAACGCACTTCAAACAGAACAACCCATTGGTCTGTCGGGTCTCCGCCCGATACAACCACGGTTCAACAAGATCGAAGCAGGTTTATCTCACACGACGGCGAGTATACAATCACATCACAGCTCACCAACTTTTAATTTACAGAAGCTTAAATATTATTACAAACTGTTTCCAAACTTTAAATAAAATTATACAATCATTGTTTAAAGTGACAAACTAAACAGCTTGTCCAGGTTCACAGCGGAAGAAAATAAACACGCGACTACACATGCCACGAAGGTTGACACCATGCTCAGCCCAAGGCCTGGTGTCACTCAGGAGGGTCACTGCCAGCCGGGAACGGATCCCACTCCACGGACCAGCCATACAGAAAGAAGTTGGCCATGCAGAGCTATCCGTGGGGTTCTCAAAGGTCATACCTGAAAATTTTACTAGCAAGACTGAGTATTCTAATACTTAGCAAGTCTTACCCGAGATTAGGATATACTTTGCAAATAACTAAACTCATGAAGGTTTGAAATGGTTATAGGTTTAATTTCAGCGGAAAAGCAACAAAGAATATGAACTAATTTTTCATATTTTAGCTGTCAGGTTCTAGTTTCATTAATCATTCTAGGTAAGCACCTATTTTAGGCAAGCAAGGTAGAGATTAACATTCATCCCAATTATTCCATAAAGATTAATGTTCTTACTCTATGTGGCAGAAGGAATAAGCAGTCTCAATTTTCGCGAGAGACGGACGATTCTGAATCGAATTTCCAAACCTTGCAAGGATAAACCTAACTCACACGCTTGGAACATCCAAAGATCATTTCGAAGCAACCGTTTCCCTCATATTCCGGGTTATGGATCAGGGCCACCACAAGCGACTGCAGGACCGTACGCACACCAATTGTGCAGGACATACGTCTGTAGCGTGACTACATGACCGTACTCCTGTCTGCTGTGCAGAACGTACTCCCACACGTCGGTGCGTGTGTACAACAGAAACTAAATAATCGAGTGGTGGAGACATATCCATTTGCCGGGCCAATCAGGTACTAGGCTTACCGCTTTACCATATTTTGCAGCATGTGGCTAGTACTTTCAAACGCTTAGCCACCACTACCACACACTTCGACCTTAACAACTTTTATCAACACAGACGAGGTAACCTTTCGAGTCATGATTCTGTACATGACCCCATCCATCATCCTTATAGTGGTTGCAGAAAGGTAAACATGCAACTCCTATATCGCGCGAGTGACAGGAAATCACCCGACTTCTACCGGTTCTATTAGCAGAGCATCTACTTGATATGGACTCAGGCACAATACATAGGTTCCTAGGATTCATGCATCTAGGGTTCCATTTCAACTCCTAGACTTAATGCAGGATATAATATATAAGTATAAGATTGCGTAATGTAGCAATTTGAAATACTGGGTTATGCACCGGGGCTTGCCTTCTTGAGTGGGGTTGGGGGCGGAAGTGTCAAGGATTTCCGAACTTTGGTTCGGAGCTTTAGTTAGAGCCTCGGCGACGTTTATCAGGTCTTTAGAAAACCCTTGGTCTTGTTCCAGGACTAGCTCGTAGTCTCCATCGTCGAGCGTCGTTAATTCTATATGATATGCAATGATTTAAGTGAGATGATGCTTGAGTTAAAGATTTTATTTCACGATAAAGTTGCAATCTAACAAATTAACCAATATAAACTCATGAAGCAAGGGGGGTTTGATCCCAAACTACTATTTACACTTAAGTCATGGAATTACTTTGAAGTAATTGGACAAGTTTGATTTTTATTTTAAAAACCATAAAGGTTCTGACCATGGATTCTTGTGGTTAAGTTTATTTTCAATAAATAAGCATATGGTGAATTTTTCATAATTTTCTAAAAATAGAAACTAAAATATTTGAATTTGAATTCAATCATCAAGTTTAAATTCAAATCTCAAGCAATCAGAATTATAAATTCTTGAAAATTTAATTATGAACTAATTATCAATATACTAGGTTATGGTAAAAAGATCTAGACAAAAGAGCCTTAGGAATATGTTTAAATAAATTTAAACCTTTCCTAATTTGATTTGTAAAAGGTTAAAGGAACTTAAACTACAAAGCTATGCTAGGCATGAAATTTTTATACTAGCTTACCCATGACCTAAAGAAGCTACATATCAAAAATCACAAGAAAATAAGTTTACATGCAAAAGTTATGCCCAAGATACCCTTTTCCTTAACTTTTAAATGACTTTGAAATTATTTAGTTTCAAACCAGACTCTATTAACCAAAGTTGTAGAGCTTGACTTCTAGTTTCCAACAAAACTAGTTTGATAATTTTTGGAGTTTCCTACAATTTCCTATCAATTTTACAAGCTGACTGCTAACACTAAACAAAAGACTTGCAAAGAGGCCCTTGGTTTCTTGCACAGGGGACCCTAGAACAGAAAAAGTATTTGCAGAGGTGCCCTTGACAGCCCACGACGGCGACCGGCATTTCTGTCCGACGTGTTCTCACCGGCGGCGAGGGTTTGGCCGGGGAAGAACCGGTCCTATACGACCTCCAGGACTCACTGATCACGATGGTGGGTGATGTGCTCGAGGAGCAGTGGCGGAGCATGGCCGGCGACGATAGATGGCGGCGGCCGTGACAGCGAGCTCATGTTCCCGGCGAGGGGCCGGCGAACATGGGTGGACAAGGCGCGCATAAGCATCGTGAGAGTGTGGGGATGCTATAGCAGTACCTAATTGGGCCGAGATGGGGCAGAAGCGGGTGATCAACGGTGGGGCGGTTCGGGTTCTCATCGGCGGCGATGGCGGCGCGGTGTTCTGTCATCCGGGGTGCCTGAGGGCAGTGGAGAAGTAGCTAGAGAGCTTCTACAGGTTGCTGTGGTGCTGCTGGTGCCCTTGGCTGGGGTGAAAAGGCTCTACAATGGCGGGGCGATGGCGAGGCCGAGCGGGCGGCGGAACTGGAGCTTGCTGGCGCCGTGGTCTGGCTATTCCAGTGGAAGAAATTGGAATTGGTTTGCTCAGTGAGCTTCGGTGGGTCACGGGGGTGCTATTTGTGCTTTGGATCGGGAATGGGGAGCAGCGGTGGCGGCTGTCGACGGTGAGCCGAAGTCGCGGAGGAGGTCCGGTGAAGTGTGGTGGTCGGAGCAGGAGAGAATGAGCGAAATGTGTGTGTGCAAACGCAAGAGCGAGTGTGCTAGGAGCTCCAGGATATGCTCGGGGTCTAAAAGAAGATGTGGCTGTGCGGGAGCAGGAGCTGGCACGCCGGCGGGAGGATGTGGCAGCTCGGGCGACGGTGGCGCAACGTGGGGAACGCAGGGGCGACCAGCGCGGGTTCGGGAAGGCGGCGGCAAGGCGGGGGAGGGCACATGGCTCGGTGCAGTGCGGCGCGGAGGCGGCGGGGGCGCTACACATGGCCGGAAAGAGTGGCGGCGGCACATCGGGCAGCGAAACAGAGGAGGAGGAGGGAAGGTAGACGAAGGGGGACTGAACTGCAATTTCCTAGAAACACAAGGACTCCACTGTAATGTCTAAGTAACCTTCAAATCAGAGCTCAAATGAGGATGGGCCCAAAAGCAAAAGTGTAGGGTTTATCAAAATCTACCACTTTACTTTAAGGTTCATTTGCAGAATAGCTAAGGATTTGAAATTATTATAAAACTTAGCAAAGTTTCTAAACTTTATATAAATCCTATTTAAAAACTACACTACATTTACATCCTATGTGTAGTTTCACCTATATTTGCGATTTAAACATAAGTTTTTGAGTTTTGCCAAAACAACCTTTATGTATTTGGATTCCACTTTCCATTCTCACCCATTTAACACTAAAGGACCTTTATTAATTTATAACTATATAAATACTCTTTTTCCTTATCCTTTAAATTTTTAAACACACTTTCACCATATTTTGCACACAACTTCATACTAAAATCTAGGGTGTGACAATACTAAGTACCTGAGTGTCACACTTACAAGCAATTTTGATGCTTATTTCCCTCTTAATTTCTTATTGGCATCGATTGCTATATATGCTCATGCTGTGTGCAAAATTGTAGTATGTTCTCTCCTCTACTGGCCTGCTTCAATTACAAAATTTGAAGTTCTGAATTTTCCTAACCATACTTTCACTGTTCTTTGTCATTTGTAGAGTTGGGTTAGTTCATTCAGGTGTGGGATTATAGCTGATAATATGTGCACCACAAGGGTTCAGCAAGGTAAGGTTTAAAAATCTACATGGATGTATGTCTTCTTCGCTGTCCTTCCTACAAAATACAGAGGTGTCAATGCATAGAGCAACAGAACTGAACTAGCATGTCTTGGATGCTTATTTTGAGAGTTAAGAGAAACAATGGGCATGATGTCATTTGAAATGAGTATTGCTGATATTGATGTATCCATTCTAGGTTAAGTTGTTAAGGGCTGCAAATCAGGCCAATAAGGATGCAAGTGCTGTTTGTATTTCCCCACCAGTCAGAAAAAGTTCCATTATTCCTGAAAAATTAGAAGGTCAACACTCTGGCCTGTAATCCGGGACTGTTGATGAGTACCGTGCATTCAATGAGAATAGAACTATTGGTCATGAATTGCTGGATCAATTAAGAAAAAATCAGAATGCTCAGGTAATAGGTAATAGATATCTACAGTTGTGTGCTTGCATCTTATTATATGGTTGATGTCAGATCCAGGGCCATGGGACTGAGCACATGGTGTATCTTTTCTAGGATAAGGGTTGGGATATGGCCCACACCCCGCACCAATTATAACTATTCATACAGGAGTAGGACTAGTCAGAACAGAAGGAAACTATCCGAGTACTACTCGGATAGGACTCCTAAGCTAGTATCAGAATAGAATTTCCATATAACCCTGCGCCCCCAGGCTATATAAGTTCGGATAGGGACCCCCTCCAAAAACAATCACCAATTCAGATCTAAGGCAATACAAACCACCACACAGGACGTAGGGTATTACGCTCCTTGCGGCCCGAACGTGTCTAAACCTTTACGTTCCTTGCACCTTTGAGTCTAGATCTCAGCGACACCCCACCTAAAACCTACCACGTCAGGGATCCCTCGGTGGGCTTGCTGGTAAAACACCGACAGCTGGCGCGCCACGTAGGGGTGCTCGCCGACGATCCCGAGGAGAGCTCGATGGCATCGTTCAACTTCACCAGCACCGTGCCCATGACAAGGGCACAACTTTCATCTTCGGCTCGTGGGTCTGCGTCAGTGATGGCGCAGGCAGCTTTCATCGGCACCTCATCGTCAACTTGAAGCCGGAGGCTCCAGTGGCAACTTCATGCAGCAATCTCGACGAGTCTACCGACTACCTCGGCGAGATGCTGCTCCCTGACCTAGCTAGGGACATCGAGGAGCAGTCCGTTTTCAACACGACATCAATTCACGCCGCACCAGAACTCGTCAGATCGGATCTAATTCAGTCCACAAGGACCTGTGAACCCAATTCCCATTCGAGTTATGCAACATGGCCACTGTTTACGAGGAGGCCATGCGATTTGAAAACCCTCTCCGCATTGCAAAAAGACTTGTATCACCTTGTTAAGATCGGAGAAGAGGATGCCACCGCCTGTCGGGAGGCTCCCATCTTCGACAAGTACAAAGACTTAGATGACGACCCCGAGCCCTCTACGGGTAGTCACCTAGGCCTGACAATCACATCCACACCAGAAGGCCGGTTCATGTACTGGAATGGCCTAGAGACTGTAACACCCTAATGTAATTTCCCCAAATTTTAAGGAATTTATTTGGGCTTAAATGAATTTTCCAGGCTTTTCTTAAATTTTTGTGGCATTTAAAGCAATTTATAACACAAGGAAATAAAATTTATCATAGGATTAAAATATTTGTGCATTCATGCTGCAGCATTATTTTTCTTGTGTTGAATTTATAGGGTTTGAATTCAAACTTATTTGAATTCAAATAGATTGTTTGAATGGTTTGAGGGTAGAAAAGAAAAAAAAAGAAGAGAAGAGAAGGGAGCAGCAGCCCAGCAGCCCAGCATCCCTCCCGTTCTCTCTTTTCCCGCAGGCCCTCTCTCCCTCTCTTTCTTCCCACGACCCAAAGCCGCCCGAGGCCCAGCTCCTCCCTTTCCCTCCTTTCCTCCCCCGCGTGGGCCTCCGCAACTTCCTCAACCCAGCTCGCACGCGCGCCAGCTCCCCTGGGCCGCTCGCTGCCGCTCGCTCGGCCCAGCCCCGTGCGCTGCCTCTCCTCCCCTCCTTTCTCTCTCTGGCCAGGTGGCCCCGCACGTCAGCTCCCCGTCCTCTTCCCCCTCTCCTCCTTCTTCCCCGGCGCAACGGCCCCGAAACCTCCGGCGATCTCCTTCGCCTCGGGCCCGCTCGCCAGGACGCCACGTGGCCGCCCTATAAAGCCCCACCGCCTCTCTAGGGTTTCCCCTAAGCCGCCGTCGTGCCCCGTCCGCGCAAACCCTAGCCCCGAGCATCGCCGCCGCCGCAAGCTTCGGGTCGCCGCCGCGCCGGCTCCTCACCGCCTTCCGCCGTCGCCCAAGCACCGTGGGTTTGCCCCGGTGGGGTAAGGACCCTCTCCCGCCTTCCTTTCCCCTCGGTCTCGCCTCTCCGCGGCCGCGCGCGCTCGCCGGCGTTCCCGAGCTGCTCGCCGCCGTCGCTCGGCCGCTACGGCCAGCATTGCCGCCCCCGAACGCCTCAAATCGTTTCCCTGTGTCCTCCTCTCTCTTCCCGACCGGATCTCGTCGTCCATCGCCCGCGGAATCGCTCCATCGCGTGGCGCCGGCGAGCTCTCCGCCGCGCCCGTAGTCCCGCCGCCGCCAGAGCCGCCGGAGTACCCTCAGCCGCCCGATCCGCGAAGGACGCATAGGATTAGATCCCGCATACCCTCCGCCCAGAGCCCTCCGATCGCGATCTAACGGCCGAGCGTCGCCCATACCGGTTCGCCCCTGCGATTAAATCTGGGCCGTCCATCTCCGATCCAGCGGGAGGCATTAGATCCGCGCTAAGGAAGAGTCTGGAGCGTCGGATTGAGATCCGACGGCCGTTACGCGTAGATACCCCTTCGCGAGTTGGATCTAATCCGGGCTGTTGAGATTAGATCTGACGGTCCAGGATAAAAGCTACCGCTTCAGCCAGCCGTTTTGCTAAAGAGCCCCTGTCCTTTAGGGAAATCAACCCGCAGTACTCTTTAGTTCAAAAGTATTTATGTTTTAGTCCTGTTTTACTCGTTTAGACCCCTGGGCTTTCCAGTTTTCATACCCGCAGTCCATGCCGCGTGTTTTCACGTGCTAACCCCTGAGTCTATGCTTTAATTACGTTTAGACCCTCGGTTTTTGCGCAGAAACCCCTGGAAGTTCCGGTTTTCTTACAAAAAGGTCCCTGGCTCTTGTTTTAAGCGTAGTTTTCGCGTCTTAGCTCCGTTTTAGGTGTTCTTTATATCCACACGATCGTTGTAACGCGTAGAATAGTTCTAGCATAGTTTTGTGTGCTATTTCTATGTAATGTTGTACTGTTTCTTATATTTTGTCCTTGTTTGCATGTGTGCGTATGTGCTGGACTGTGTTTTGGCGTTGCGATTGTGAGTAGACGCGGAGCCTTTGGATCAGTACCAGGAGCAGCCATCTTCCGAGCAGTTCGAGCAGCAGCCGGGAGAGTACGAGGAAGGCAAGTATAACATGAACCTCCTATCACTTTTTAATACAATTTCATACTGCATTTAAATTCTGTATGCCTATAAGGATTTCCTAGCCACTTTATATCCTTTATATATCCTTTGGGTTGCATTTTGGTTAGTTGTGCTAGGTTGCTGCGCTATAACACACTTGGTCCTTTTTAATTAATTTGATTAATGGTCTTATGCAACTTAATTCTGGAGCCGACCCTCTGTGCTGTGTGCTTGAGTGGTTCGTGCGTCCTTAAAAATATGTTTTTGTAGAAACTTGGTTTAGGGGGCCAGCACGGTGCTTAGTGCTTGGTTGGCTACTCTCCATAAGGACCGGTTCATAGAGCGACAACCTGGGACAACCGCGCAACCACAAGACTGGAATGGGACGGTCTTGACTTACTAATTAGGTCGTGTTGGTTCGGGAGTAACTTACCTGCGTGGGCAAGAGGGGTGGTAAGCTTCAATGGTCCCTGCTCCTCCGGCTTGGTCTGTGCTGTGTGTCTTGTACCCCCGGAGGTGGGCCCCATCATCGCTGATCCAGAATCCTTAGCGGTTACACCTTACCAACGTGGTCCTTTGTAACGGTCTCGTAGTGTGCTTGCTAGCCATCTCACCTAAGGAAGTGTGATGAACAACTAGCGTAGCTCACGACTTGTGGGTAAAGTTGTGCAACCTCTCGAGAGTGTAAAACTGATATATCAGCTGTGCTCACAGTCATGAGCGGCCCAGATCCTCCGTCTGATTAGTGGGGTTATCAACCTTTGATTAGGGAGATTCCCCGGGTGGTTTGGGTTTGGATGGTTCTCAGTAGTTCTTAATTAATATTGATTAAAATCTTATGCTATTGGGTTATGGTAATTCATCCACTTGTAGTAATTAGCTTTAATAAAAATTGCCAAGACTAAAAGCTAATGCAGTTGAGTCAGCTAACCTAGAGCCTCATAGTTTGTGTTATACTTGTTGAGTACTAGTTTGTACTCACACTTGCCTCTCTACTTTCCTGTTCTATTTCGGATATCTTCGACTGCTGCTCAGTGCCCGGCAACGTGGACGACTACGTCAGCGGCTTCGACGACTTCTAGGCGTTTGTCTCCCAGTCGACGTCCCTGTGGCGCCCAGCTCTTCATGTATTCATTTTACGCTTCCGCATTTCCTTGAACTGATTCTTGATTCAGTTGTAATAAAGATACTCATTTTATAATTTATACGCTTTTATTCGTGACATGTGTTGTGATATCTTGATAATCTGTTGTATATATGCGTGACTGATCCTGGCGCATATATGATTGCTCGATTTATGTTCTTATAAATCGGGTGTGACAGAGACCTCCGAGTTACTCGACATTGACGCTCGCATTGTGGCCTACATCCAAGAGCTGCCTTATCAAGAAGGCAGGCCCCTCGCCTCCATCGCCGAGGGAGAGGGCCACACCTTGTTGGTCAATTATAGCTCCAGCAACGACAAGTACTCTCCGGGTCGCCAAGTCTGCATGGCTGCGATCCATGACCATGCAGAAGACAACGATGAGCTGGGAAGAGAGTAAAACACCAAACTACTCATGGACATCTTCAGCGATGAGAACACAGTGAATGACCCCCCCAATGAAGATGAAGAGCGCAGGAGGGTGCGCCGGGCGAAGAACGCCAAGCAAGCCAAATGCATGTGGAATGCAGAGGCCCGCGCCCGACAACCACCTCAGCGCAACCTCAATGGTGCTTTTATAGCAGCAGCCGACCGCGAGTACGCTACTCCGATGGGGAACATTGCTGAAGCCATGGTCCTGCTCCAGCAACTACCCCAAAACTTGGAGACTCAAAGAGTGATGCAACTGACACAACATGTGCTCATCCAGCTGGATCGGCAAAACCCCATGCTATAGGTGCAGCGCAATTAGTCGAGGAGTGCAAGCGTTGTCGCTCAGGCTAGTCGTACACTAGGAGGCGGACCCAGTCCTAAAAGGGTCCACCTCCTTAAACTTTTGTGCTTGGTGGAAAAGAAGCGCGACCGCCAAGCCGATCATGACTAGGAAGCCCATAAGTCCACTGGTGGCCGGGGTATGCTCAGGTAGTAGATTTGTAGGTGAGCGAGATTGCAGAGCCAAGAACTTGATGGTAACACAAAGACACAAGGGTTTTGATAAGTTCGGGACGCTCAGAGCATAATACCCTATGTCCTGTGTTTGGTATTTTATTGACTGGTTTAATGTTTCTGGAATGCGTAGGCTAGTTGCCTTTGGTGGGTACCCCCACGGCTCCCTTATATAGCCGAGTAGCCATGCGTTACATGTTAGGTTAAGATCTACTCGGGTTGTTTACAAGGAATCAGGTCGGTTAAGATACTGTTGTCGGTCAAAACCCACCGGCGAGCAACGACAGGCAACACGAGGAGCCGGGAGGCTCCCGGGACTGCTGGTGGGCCCCGATCCCTCGGTCAACGGCCCAGGATCTGGCACACGACCTGGCGTCTTGGTTACTAGGTGTGCCATCTGACTTGTACCTGATTAGGAAGGTGTAGAAGTGATTTATGTTAGTTTCCTGCATGCACAAACACATGTAAACATTAGTCCGAGCCGTCATCGACTCATTGGGTAATTCCCGATATTGGATGTAAAGAGCCGATTGTGTCCAGTATCAGATCGGATCTAAGTATTTGAATAAAGCACGCATATCCGATAGTAATATAAAAACTTGCTCTGCAACTAGTAAGCTAATCCGATCTACGATGGTTAAAGCCTTCACTGCATAACCGGAACATCCTACATGTGATTGAGCCTAACAGATATGAAAGGTAACCGAATAGCAACCTAAACAGAGGCCTAAAAACCAATAGAGAGCCAATTCCCGGAACAATCCCTCTTTAGGTTGATACAAAGCATCAAGCGTACTGCCGGAACGTTCAACCTGTTTGAAGGGCCTAATCATGCAGATGTTAAGCTAAATCTTCGATGAACAAAGACTAACCATAACAGATTGGATCTACTAATCAAGAACAGAGCAAGGTGCTGCCCTTACACCCGAAATTGGGCACGAGAACAGCTAAACGTTTACAAGCAACAAACGATGCATGAATAAAGCATGAAAGAGCCGATGCTACTCTATATACGCTAAGATAACTAGTGTTACTCACCATCAACAATGCTTCAATACGAGAAACACAAAGGTAGATAGGCAGGAATGATGCTGCCCCGATCACGCGAAGTGTGATCGGTGTTGCACGGCACTTACCCGAAGAAACCCTAGAACAGGGGTGGCGATGCACCGAGAGTTGTTGTGAATGGTACATATTTATAGTCCGAAGACTTGCCTTCCCTAACCAATCCTAACTGGCCATGATATGAATCTAGGCTATCTCTATCTAAACTTATTTTAAACGCACACACCTATCTAGATACATGGCCAATTTTGGCCACAAACGCCCGCGCAGGGGCCGATTCACAAGCCCACTGCGATTATCTTTTGAGCCCATCTTGCTTCGCGGCCCACCTTCTGGCCCAGCCAAATTATGGTGATAACACATGTCCCCCTGGTTTCGGCAATAATGATTCCAAAACCATTCTTTTTCTTTCCATCGCCTCGCCTCTTCGACTTCCAACATCCGTACACACATGCCTCTTCAACTTCCAGGGGATGTGACTGCTTTGTATCGAACTCCTTGGAAACCACCACAGTGCCGATTCATATTCCACTCTGTCTTTATAAACCTGCCCATGGTAGTTTTCTTTCTTTCATCCCCTTCCTTTAGCCATTAGCAACCGTACCTAATACAACTTTCCTTCTCTTGCAATGGTGTAACATTCAGGTAATTAGAAATATAGACACTAGGTATTAGTAAGTTGTATGTATGCTAAGGTGTATATGAGTTGTACAGAGAACTAGGGGTATATTTGTAAATTATGAATTTTAGAAAAGTCCCTATGTGCAATTGTATAAAAATGTTATTAAGTGTCAAATTCAAATGACCATAGAGAAGAAAAGTACAAGTATTGAGTTAAAACCTAAGAGAAATAGACTTTGTATGAAACTAAGGACCTATGTGTAATTAACACAACCATAAGGGTTTACATGTGAAATGGTTGGAATATAAAAGTTAAATTCAGCCTTACTTAAGGACTAATGTGTAAAAAACACAAGTAATCATGACCTTCCAGGAAAATGTGCAAACATACCCAAAGTTTGATCAAATTCTTTGAATAAAGACAAAAGTAATTTAAATTCCACCTTTATTCATAAACTTAACTTAAATAGTTGAAAACTTTGATTTTCTGAACTTAAGCCCTAAAACAATGTTGTAGAGTTTAAAAAACTCTACAACTTTCATGTTGACCATTTTCTCATTTGACCATTGTAGCAGTGAGAAATTTCAGTTTACCGTGAGGTTCCTACATTTTCTGGAAATCACAAATTAGTCCCCCGGACCTCTCCCCTCTCTTCTTCCTCCTCGCGCACGTGGGTCCCTCCTCTGCTCGCCTGCCACCGGTAGCGCTACCCCTCTGGCCGCCGCTTCACCGCCGCCGCAGAGCCACCTCCTGTTGAGATCTTCTCCACGCGTCGCCTCCTTCATTTCCCGGTCCAATTCCTCTCCCCTGGTGGCCACTCGCGCGCGCGCCACGACGACCCAGAGCCTTCGCCGGCCGCCACCTCCTCGTCGCCGTGGAGCGCTCACCACAGAGCCTTAATTTCCTCTCTCTCACGCACAGCAGCATCACTTCAACGCCTACATCCTGTCCCTCCAGTTCCAGTGCCAATTTCCGAGAGCCCGAGCCACATTCCTCCACCGTCGTCCTCTTCCGCTCCGGCCACGCACGGCACGCCCGTGGACAGCCAGCACCAGACCTCCTCCGCCCCAATCCATCCTCGTCCAAGCTTCCCCATTGCTTGCTCGTGCTCGACAACCCTCAGTTGCCTCCCAATTTCAATTGGAGCTTCTCCTCCGACGAGCGCCGCCGTCGCCGCCTTCGGCCTCACCGTGGACAGCTCGCTCCGGGCACTCCCACGCCACCACAACCCTCTAGCTAGCACTACATCATCTCTATGAAGCCCCATGACCCACCCATTAGCTCTATAGTCCAGCACATCTCCCTTCCGACGATCGCCGGTATTCATCCTCACCGCCGCCGCCACTATCCTCGTCGATTACCTGTGACCCGATGTGTTTTCTTCCAATTGATGGTACCTACACGTTCCCCGTGTCTCACTGAAGCTCGTGCGCAGGTTTGCTGCCAACGTTCACTGCCGGAGCACTGCCATCGACGGTGACCTTTCCGCCGCCGCCTGGGGCTTCCGTCGAGCTCTACCATTCCGGCCACCTCAGCCCTCGACACAAGGTGCAACAGAACCCTCGTGAGCTCCTGCACCTTTTCCTCCCCTCAGACCTCGCCGCCGGTGACCACCGTCACCGGAACAGGACTGCCCCTTTCTTGCTCTGCTTCGATTCACAGCCCAAGGACCTCGGGTTAGAAGAATCAAAAATACAGGGGGTTATGTGCACAGCCTTAGACTCAGATGAATAGTACCGAAGGACCCCCTTGTGTAAATAAAGCTGCTAACTTAGAAATGCTATATCTATTCGAGGAAAATTCATAAAAATGCAAAATAAAATTTGTCGGAATCCTTAGATAAAGACCTACAATTGTACTTAAGGGATAAAATTCAGTTTTGTGCAGTTCATGTGTTTGTAAGCTAGGCTTATAATTTGATAGTGTGAAGTGTACGCTGGTTAAGTGTTAAACTTTTGTGTGTTTGTGTGAAACTTTTGAAAATTTAAAGTGCAAGTAAAAAGGGCATTTTTGTAATTACAGAAAAACCTAGGGTTGTTTCTGTAAAATGTATTTGAATAGGAGGTAATTTCAAAATAAAGGAAATATATTTTTCTTACTTTGTGTCTTGTAAGAATATATATTTATCCAAAAGTTTCATTAGAAATGCGTGTGCTGAAGTGTGTAAAAATTTTGGGTAAAATGGTGATAATAAGGGTATTTATGTAATTTTATAAAAGAACAAGTCCTTTTATGCAAAATAGGTGATTTACAAGAGTAACTTTCCAAAAATTACTAGAAGTAAAAAGGTAATAATGTAAGCAATCATGACTTACATAGCAATTTGCAAATAGGCCCAAGGTTATATGTAATTTACACTAACAATGACAAAGATTTTGTAAAATTCAAATTTAGTCCAAGTCTTAAAATAAAACTTCATATTTCAAGTTTTGGAGATCAAACCTTAAAACAAAGTTGTAGAGCTTGAAAGGTTGTACAACTTTCATTTTGGTCACATTTATGTTTGAGCCCTAGAACAGTGGTTAAATTTGTTTTTACCAAGAGGTCCCTGTAATTTTCTAAAATCACAAACAAGTCCTTGGGAAATCCCCTTTCTCTTCTTCCTTTGGCGCGGCTCTGTTTCTGCTCTGTTTCTGCTCTGCAGCCACCGCTGATCCCCCACCCTCGCCACCTCCTGCTGCTGCAGTTCACCTCTGTTCCCCACCCTTGCCACCTCCTGCTGCAAAAAAAAACTCCACGCGCCACTACCCCTTAGCTCCTTCTCCTCTGGCGCCCTTATCTCCTCCCCACCGGCGACAGGGCAGCTCAATCCAAATCTTCTTTTCCTTCCTCCCTTCCTGTTTCTTTTCCTCAGCAGGCAAGCGGTGCGCACAGGCAGCTGCGGCCCCGAGCGGCGCACGGCGAGCGAGCAGGTGCGGGCAGGCCCGAGCGGAGGCGATGCGGGCCCGGGGTTGCGGCTCGGCGCGCGGCAGGCGCCAGGCGGCGCGGCTCGGGTCGAGCGCGCGCGCGCCAGGCGGACGCGCGGGCTGGCGAGCCCAGGCAGGGCGCGCGCGGGCGAGCGGAGTATGCAGGCGGAGCGAGCCGTGGCGGCTCGGGTTGAGCGCGTGGGCGAGCGGGCCCAGGCGCGCAGGCGGCACGGCCAAGAACGCGTGCAGAAGCCGGGCGAGCGCAGGAGCAACCCGCACTCTGAGCTCCACCCCCCCCTCTGTCGAGAACATCCTTCCGGTCTTCCTCCTCACCTTCTGACCCTTCAAACGGTCTCCTGGTGTGCCACTCGAGCTTCCCGGCTGCCGGAATGGCTTGCTCTCACCGGAATCGACCCCCCCCCCCCACGGCGCCTCCTCTGTTTCCCGTTTCAAGCTCACAGGAAGGACTTCGTGCAACAATTGAGACAAGGTCAGGGTGTTTTCTGCAAGTTATAGACTCACAGAAATAGTGCTATGTGGGGACCTATATGTAAGAATGTTTGTTATTTCATGTCAGAAGCGCTGTTAACTTGTAAATTCAATAGGAAATAGTAGGAAATTCCAAAAATTGCAAAACCAGTTTGGTTAGAAACAAGATTTGAAACTCTACAACTTCTATTAAGTGAGTTTGATATGAAACCAAATAGTTTTGAATCTATGTTAAATCCAAGATAAGAGAGTTTAATATTCATAGCTCCTACATGTTAACTTTGTAGATCATGATTTTTGGTATACAACTTTTATAGATTAAGTATGAATTGATGTGGAATTTTCAAACCTAATTTTGCTTTGTAACTTAAATTCTTTTAAGTTAATCAATTCAATTTGTTTATAGAAGAAATAATTAAGCATATCCACTTAAAGCTATATTTAGTCATGTTTGCTTGTTATTGCAATGTGTTTCTTGTGCCGCTTGTTTAAATCTTAATTAGACTTGTTGTGCAACTTTAAAGCATAAGAGAGGTCTAATTCGAACATGAAATGTTTGATTTATATTTAGCCTACTATTTGTGTGATGCTAAACTTAATTAGCTTTTGGTAGCCAAAGTCCTTGCCATAGATTGACTAAAGATAAATTGTGCACCATGTCTGATGTACTTGCCACCCCTATGGCAGACTTTTTGTGATGATTGATTAACCCTTGTTCATATGGATGCTCATACCTTTGCTTTAGTCTTGATTACAATCTTGTCAGAGCCCCTTCCTATGTAAAGGTCCTAGTCTACCTCGTGTATCGACTACTTAGCTGATACACCTTTGTAACTAGGCTTAGCAATCGACTACTAGTTCAGCCAATTTTTGATAGGCGTAACCCCATCGGCCATAAGCCTTTTGACTTCTTCCCTATCGGCAAAAGCCCATCGGCCCGATGTTAACCACTCTATCGGTCCGATCTGATGTTAGTACCCTGACCAACCTGGTCCGATCTAGACCACCACACCAGCTATGCGTTAGTCAGTTATTTATTAATATCATCGAACCACTTAAACACTGATTACTTTGGTTAACACTCCAGTCAAGAATCGGATAGGCACATCCAATAGAGAACGTATTTATCGGCTAAGCACAGCCAGTACAGCATAGGGAATCGGCTACTTGTGCCGACTCACAAATCTAACACATGCGCACATATTAGCTCGGCCAACGTTCACTCTCAACTAGTTTACCAATGCACAATCAAATTGTTACATACCCTGATCGGCTAGCATGCTGATGTTTACAAATCAACTAAATTGCTAAAAACATAAATCGGCTATGCCGAGGTGCACAGTGATCAACTAACCCTCCGATTTAAATAACGTATCGGCTGCACATAGTCGACGTATCGGAGATACACACACGATCTTAGAGTTCTGTTATCCACTGACCTAAGCCAATTCCAGTTGTTTCCCATAGCGGTCAAATATGGCCGGTCAATCCTTAGTTTTCCCATCCTTATCCACACACTGTTATCAGCCGATTTATCGGCTGAGAGATCGGCTATATGCTTACCAGTTACATACCCTCAACCACATCCTCCTTAGTCTAACTCTACACTTATGATCTCACCAACCTAGTTTAATATTAGTGTTCTGTTACACCTAATTCTTGAAATAGGTCTAACTTAGATAACCCCATCGGCTGAATGACAATTGATTGTTGTACTGACATAGTCAAGCCGATGCAACCACACCTAGTTACCTAGGATAACACTTAAGCACATCTCATTTAGGCACAGCCAGTGCAGAGTAGGACAATCAGCTACACAGCTGATATGCCCTCATAGATATAGGAGAACATTAAGGATGAAAACCGGCTACACAGCTGATTCACCAATCAGCTGAATACGCTGAGACACAGACCGTACGGATACATAGTTCGACTAGTCTATCAATACACCATCGGCTAGTTACTCGCATTAGTCAACTAGCTATGCCGATACATCACTCGACTAATTCTACCCGATGTTTAAATCGGCGAATGTGCCGATACACTAAATCGGCTAGAAGGTCAAATTACCGATCGACTACTTTTGCTAAAGCATGGATCCGCTATGCTGATACACACACGATTAGTTAAGTACGCCGATGCTCACACAAATTAGTTAGAACACAGCTGCTTTAGGAAACATCCCTCTGCTAAAGTGATCGATGTTTTCATCGATCAATTAGAAAACCAGTGCACCTGTCAACCGGCTACCCAGACCAAAGTACACAACCTTGGATCAGTAAGATCGCACAGTAGACACGCCTCTGTTAGGCACGACCAAAGCACATCAGTCAGCTAAACCGGATGCATCCTCATCGGTTAAGACCAAGACCTATACACCAACCAATTAGATAATCAAACATGCTACCTAATGAAGTTAGTATGGATGTTTAGGGTAACCCCCCTGTTGCCTAACGAGACTAGTTAGTTTAGTTAATACTCGATAAATGACTGCCCAGTACAGGGTAGTTAGGTTGTTTGTTGAAATGTAATGTTCCTTTATTTGGATTGCAACTTTATCGTGAATTGAAATGAAAGTGTATGCATTCATTAAACTCCATCTTGCATATCATATAGATTCGACCACTCTCGCCAACGGAAATTACCAACTAATCCCGGAACCAGAAGGAAGTTATTCTGAAGACCCCGGGAACTTCGTCGCGGGATTATCTGAAGTCCCGAACCAAAGTTCGGAAGATATTGACTTACTGACTTCAGACCCACCAATAAAGGCAAGCCCCGGACATAACCTACTATTTTTATTACACTGCACACTATATTTATTTATGTAATCTATGCATTAAGTTCCTAGGAGTTGTTTGAAAACCTTAGTTGCATAATTCCAGGAAACAATGTATTGTACACTAGAATTTGAGTCCGACTAGCTGCTATGCTTATAGGACCGGTAGAAGACGAGTGATTTCCTATCACTCGCGCGATATAAGAGTTGTAATGTTTACATTCCTGTTATCACTATAAGGATGACAGACGGGAGTTTTATGAGGTGTCATGGTCAAGATGATACCCGTCTGTGTTGATGAATTTGATAAGGTCGCAGTGTGTGGTAGCGGTGGTTAAGCGTTTGAAAGTACTAGCCACATGCCGTGAAATATGGTAAGCGGTAAGCCTAGTAACCGATCGGCCCGAGGAGTGGACATACCACCCACCACATGTATTTGCTTCTTTGGGTTACTTTGTTCGACGTGTAGGCATACGTGTTGCTGGGCAACCAGGAGTACGGGTTTTGTAGTCGCGCTACAGACGTACGTCCTGCACTTTGGAAGTGCGTATGACCTGCAGTCGCTTGTGGTGGCACTGATCCACGAGTCAGAATGAAAGGCAAACGGTTGCTTCGGAACGACCCTTTGGTGTTCCCAAGTGTGTGTGTTAGGTTTACCCTTGCAAGGTTGAATCTCGATTCAGGAATCGTCCGCCTCTCACGATGAATGAGACTGCTTACCCCCTTTATCACATAGAGTAACAAGAGCAACTTTGTGATTATGAAAGATGATGTTTGGTTAAAGATTCTACCATGTTTGAGTAGTTATAGGTGCCTGAAAGCTAGAATGGTTAATCCACTAGAACCTGAAAGCTAAAAGTTGAAAGTAAGGATCTACTCTTTATTGTTTTTCAGCTGAAAACTCTACCCAAAGCTAAAAGCCTTCATAAGTCTAGCTACATGGCTAAGTATACCATGAGACGGGTAAGCCTTGCTGAGTATTAGTATACTCAGCCTTGCTAGTTGAATGTTTTTCAGGTGATATCTACGAAGACCCTACCCTTTCCTTGCCTTGGCCCTGTGCTCTTCCAGATGATTGGTCCGTGAAATGGGATCCGTCCCCGGCCAGCACTGGTGATATCGAGTGATGTCGTGCCCGGGCTTAGCATGATATCCGTCTTGTCAACGTGCTGTAGATCATCACGTATGTTTTTTTTTCCGCTGCTAAAAATCATAGCTTAAAGAGTTGTATTGTTTTCTCTAAGTTTGAAACTTTGTACTACTTTTATAAACTCTTGTAATGTAATTCCCTGTTTTATAAAATGTGATGGTGATTGTATCTCTGGACTCACCTTCGTGTGAGGTAACCTTATTTGATCCTGTGTATCGGTGGTTTATCGGGACGTTACCCGACAGGCCAAGGGATTATACCGTTTGAAGCACGTTGGAGCCCTCGGAAGTGGACTCGCGTACTTGAGCCGGTATAATTCAGATTGGTTCTGCCACAGCTGGTATCAGAGCTATAAGGTTACCCTGGAGATACATTTTACCTTAAAAATGCTTTTAGTATAAAAGATTGACCAACAAAGTATTTGACAAAACTACGTTGAATCCGTTAAGGATTATGCTTAGTACGTAAAGCCCTAGGGTAATGCTTATAAGGGAAATAGAGGTGGCTATAATATATGTATATATAACTCTAACTACCAGCATTACGTTTCTGTCAAAACTTAAATTTATGCACAACCCAACCTTATATTCTGTAACGACACCTACGAACGGAGGTAAGAAGGTAAGGATCCTCAGCCAACTGAGGGAGCTTGGCCTTCCTGTCGGTGATGCGAACCGAACGCTGTTTCTCAAGCAGTGGCCTACTTGAGATGCTGCCAATGTACCAACCTCGGTTGACTACATTGGGAGTATATGGTTCGGCGCAGGGTATGGCGATCGCTGTTCATACCCCCGCATTTTGCGGTACCCCCGTGAATACGTTATCTCGATAACGTATGTTAACGTTGTCTGTATGGCGGTAATTGTACAGATGCTGTTTCTATAGTGAGCAGTAATGAATGGGGACGCTTTCATGACATGCTGGCATGAAAGGTTCAGTATATACATATTGTGTTTTCTGCAGGTACACTAACCTCGTTGCGTAAGCTTGAACGTAAGAACGACTAGCGATTATAGGGAGAGACGTATTTATATTGAGCCACCGTAATTAACCACGTAAGACCAAGGTTACTTGGCAGTTATTTTTGTTTGTAAGGGCGTGTAGAACGTGCATGCATCATGACATCTTGGATTGACCTGATTGCCTTGTTTGTTACGTTGATGTACTGAAACATGTGCTTGTATCTGAATGTCTGTTTTGACTTTGTGTGGTAAGAGCCAACGTAATCTGCTAGGCTAACTTGGAGTGAGAAGGTTATATTTGAACCCTATCACCGATCTTAGCTTGACAGCCAAATCAAATCCTTAATTCTGCTTTAAATCTGTTTCGGCAGAAACATTAAGCTTCTCTTTTGATGATTAAACCTTGATAACTATCATCAAACCCTTCAATCCATCATTTAGTTATTCATTTATCCTCTCTTGATGTTGTATCTTATATCATTGGCTATTCTGGTTACAACATCTGAGAGCTGCACCTTCAATTTTTGCTCAGATGATTTTAAGTAAAATAAAAGATTTATGGCAAAAGTCATGCATCATAACATATACTATCTTTGGTTAATGCATGGTGTTGCATCATCATCGAAAGCCCGTAGACTAACTAACGAGTGCGCTTCCAGTACAACTTCGGGTATCCTGGGTTTCCTAAGATCTATCTTGTTGCTGTTGGCACTACAGGGTTGCTATTCCTCTCTTGTGGTGGTGTTTAATCACATGACCATAATGCCGTGTCGGAACCTAAGGCCTCATGTGCACTGCAGTCACATGATTGAGCCATTAGGAGCGCACTGGTGACTAGGTCTATGTGACGTAACCCCACTGCAATCTCTTCTTGTGCAACCTTACTAGTGTCCTAACTTTTGATCCTCGCTTAAGGATATAGAGCTAACCAGGTGTTAGTTACGAGCGAACGGTTGCAGGGTGCGAGTCATGTGCGTCACTAACTCATGCGGCTATGCATCATGTTTTATGCATTTCCTATGTGTATACATCACAAGCATCATCATCCTTGCATCATTGTGTATGCATCATTTGGTCAGCATTATGGTAAATGCATTGTCTCATATGCACCATTTCAGTAGTACATGAAATCCTCCATTTTCGTATTGCATCATCATTTCAATCATACATCTCAACAGTGTATCACGTTCATGGTCATATATCGAGCATTGCATTCTGAATGGAGCATTTTATCATTATTCCTTGATTGCATCGGTATAAATAGGCATGTTTTGCAATCAACATTATCAAAGCCATTCAGATAATAAACTCTGAGCAGAAATGTTTCAACCATCATTTATCCATCTCTTGTACTATCTTCAATTGCTATCCAGTAGTTTTATAAAGAATGTCATCGACATTTATCATCCTCATGAATGCGATCTCAATTCTATGAGAACTTGATCACCTTTCTCTCTCTTCTCTTGTCAAACTCATCCGTATACGATCTATCCATGCTCTCGTTACACTTATTTCATCATACTCCAACGAATTTTACTTCTCTGGTGTGTTTGTTTCCTGCCGCATCTAATGGGTGATTTGCTTCTCTTCCCTTAAGAGTCTTTCGTCCGAATCTCGGGACGAGATTCTTTTTAGGGGGGAAGGCTGTGACAGTTCATGTGTTTGTAAGCTAGGCTTATAATTTGATAGTGTGAAGTGTACGCTGGTTAAGTGTTAAACTTTTGTGTGTTTGTGTGAAACTTTTGAAAATTTAAAGTGCAAGTAAAAAGGGCATTTTTGTAATTACAGAAAAACCTAGGGTTGTTTCTGTAAAATGTATTTGAATAGGAGGTAATTTCAAAATAAAGGAAATATATTTTTCTTACTTTGTGTCTTGTAAGAATATATATTTATCCAAAAGTTTCATTAGAAATGCGTGTGCTGAAGTGTGTAAAAATTTTGGGTAAAATGGTGATAATAAGGGTATTTATGTAATTTTATAAAAGAACAAGTCCTTTTATGCAAAATAGGTGATTTACAAGAGTAACTTTCCAAAAATTACTAGAAGTAAAAAGGTAATAATGTAAGCAATCATGACTTACATAGCAATTTGCAAATAGGCCCAAGGTTATATGTAATTTACACTAACAATGACAAAGATTTTGTAAAATTCAAATTTAGTCCAAGTCTTAAAATAAAACTTCATATTTCAAGTTTTGGAGATCAAACCTTAAAACAAAGTTGTAGAGCTTGAAAGGTTGTACAACTTTCATTTTGGTCACATTTATGTTTGAGCCCTAGAACAGTGGTTAAATTTGTTTTTACCAAGAGGTCCCTGTAATTTTCTAAAATCACAAACAAGTCCTTGGGAAATCCCCTTTCTCTTCTTCCTTTGGCGCGGCTCTGTTTCTGCTCTGTTTCTGCTCTGCAGCCACCGCTGATCCCCCACCCTCGCCACCTCCTGCTGCTGCAGTTCACCTCTGTTCCCCACCCTTGCCACCTCCTGCTGCAAAAAAAAACTCCACGCGCCACTACCCCTTAGCTCCTTCTCCTCTGGCGCCCTTATCTCCTCCCCACCGGCGGCAGGGCAGCTCAATCCAAATCTTCTTTTCCTTCCTCCCTTCCTGTTTCTTTTCCTCAGCAGGCAAGCGGTGCGCACAGGCAGCTGCGGCCCCGAGCGGCGCACGGCGAGCGAGCAGGTGCGGGCAGGCCCGAGCGGAGGCGATGCGGGCCCGGGGTTGCGGCTCGGCGCGCGGCAGGCGCCAGGCGGCGCGGCTCGGGTCGAGCGCGCGCGGCAGGCGGACGCGCGGGCTGGCGAGCCCAGGCAGGGCGCGCGCGGGCGAGCGGAGTATGCAGGCGGAGCGAGCCGCGGCGGCTCGGGTTGAGCGCGTGGGCGAGCGGGCCCAGGCGCGCAGGCGACGCGGCCAAGAACGCGTGCAGAAGCCGGGCGAGCGCAGGAGCAACCTGCACTCTGAGCTCCACCCCCCCCTCTGTCGAGAACATCCTTCCGGTCTTCCTCCTCACCTTCTGACCCTTCAAACGGACTCCTGGTGTGCCACTCGAGCTTCCCGGCTGCCGGAATGGCTTGCTCTCACCGGAATAGACCCCCCCCCCCACGGCGCCTCCTCTGTTTCCCGTTTCAAGCTCACAGGAAGGACTTCGTGCAACAATTGAGACAAGGTCAGGGTGTTTTCTGCAAGTTATAGACTCACAGAAATAGTGCTGTGTGGGGACCTATATGTAAGAATGTTTGTTATTTCATGTGAGAAGCGCTGTTAACTTGTAAATTCAATAGAAATAGTAGGAAATTCCAAAAATTGCAAAACCAGTTTGGTTAGAAACTAGATTTGAAACTCTACAACTTCTATTAAGTGAGTTTGATATGAAACCAAATAGTTTTGAATCTATGTTAAATCCAAGATAAGAGAGTGTAATATTCATAGCTCCTACATGTTAACTTTGTAGATCATGATTTTTGGTATACAACTTTTATAGATTAAGTATGAATTGATGTGGAATTTTCAAACCTAATTTTGCTTTGTAACTTAAATTCTTTTAAGTTAATCAATTCAATTTGTTTATAGAAGAAATAATTAAGCATATCCACTTAAAGCTATATTTAGTCATGTTTGCTTGTTATTGCAATGTGTTTCTTGTGCCGCTTGTTTAAATCTTAATTAGACTTGTTGTGCAACTTTAAAGCATAAGAGAGGTCTAATTCGAACATGAAATGTTTGATTTATATTTAGCCTACTATTTGTGTGATGCTAAACTTAATTAGCTTTTGGTAGCCAAAGTCCTTGCCATAGATTGACTAAAGATAAATTGTGCACCATGTCTGATGTACTTGCCACCCCTATGGCAGACTTTTTGTGATGATTGATTAACCCTTGTTCATATGGATGCTCATACCTTTGCTTTAGTCTTGATTACAATCTTGTCAGAGCCCCTTCCTATGTAAAGGTCCTAGTCTACCTCGTGTATCGACTACTTAGCTGATACACCTTTGTAACTAGGCTTAGCAATCGACTACTAGTTCAGCCAATTTTTGATAGGCGTAACCCCATCGGCCATAAGCCTTTTGACTTCTTCCCTATCGGCAAAAGCCCATCGGCCCGATGTTAACCACTCTATCGGTCCGATCTGATGTTAGTACCCTGACCAACCTGGTCCGATCTAGACCACCACACCAGCTATGCGTTAGTCAGTTATTTATTAATATCATCGAACCACTTAAACACTGATTACTTTGGTTAACACTCCAGTCAAGAATCGGATAGGCACATCCAATAGAGAACGTATTTATCGGCTAAGCACAGCCAGTACAGCATAGGGAATCGGCTACTTGTGCCGACTCACAAATCTAACACATGCGCACATATTAGCTCGGCCAACGTTCAATCTCAACTAGTTTACCAATGCACAATCAAATTGTTACATACCCTGATCGGCTAGCATGCTGATGTTTACAAATCAACTAAATTGCTAAAAACATAAATCAGCTATGCCGAGGTGCACAGTGATCAACTAACCCTCCGATTTAAATAACGTATCGGCTGCACATAGTCGACGTATCGGAGATACACACACGATCTTAGAGTTCTGTTATCCACTGACCTAAGCCAATTCCAGTTGTTTCCCATAGCGGTCAAATATGGCCGGTCAATCCTTAGTTTTCCCATCCTTATCCACACACTGTTATCAGCCGATTTATCGGCTGAGAGATCGGCTATATGCTTACCAGTTACATACCCTCAACCACATCCTCCTTAGTCTAACTCTACACTTATGATCTCACCAACCTAGTTTAATATTAGTGTTCTGTTACACCTAATTCTTGAAATAGGTCTAACTTAGATAACCCCATCGGCTGAATGACAATTGATTGTTGTACTGACATAGTCAAGCCGATGCAACCACACCTAGTTACCTAGGATAACACTTAAGCACATCTCATTTAGGCACAGCCAGTGCAGAGTAGGACAATCAGCTACACAGCTGATATGCCCTCATAGATATAGGAGAACATTAAGGATGAAAACCGGCTACACAGCTGATTCACCAATCAGCTGAATACGCTGAGACACAGACCGTACGGATACATAGTTCGACTAGTCTATCAATACACCATCGGCTAGTTACTCGCATTAGTCAACTAGCTATGCCGATACATCACTCGACTAATTCTACCCGATGTTTAAATCGGCGAATGTGCCGATACACTAAATTGGCTAGAAGGTCAAATTACCGATCGACTAGTTTTGCTAAAGCATGGATCCGCTATGCTGATACACACACGATTAGTTAAGTACGCCGATGCTCACACAAATTAGTTAGGACACAGCTGCTTTAGGAAACATCCCTCTGCTAAAGTGATCGATGTTTTCATCGATCAATTAGAAAACCAGTGCACCTGTCAACCGGCTACCCAGACCAAAGTACACAACCTTGGATCAGTAAGATCGCACAGTAGACACGCCTCTGTTAGGCACGACCAAAGCACATCAGTCAGCTAAACCGGATGCATCCTCATCGGTTAAGACCAAGACCTATACACCAACCAATTAGATAATCAAACATGCTACCTAATGAAGTTAGTATGGATGTTTAGGGTAACCCCCCCTGTTGCCTAACGAGACTAGTTAGTTTAGTTAATACTCGATAAATGACTGCCCAGTACAGGGTAGTTAGGTTGTTTGTTGAAATGTAATGTTCCTTTATTTGGATTGCAACTTTATCGTGAATTGAAATGAAAGTGTATGCATTCATTAAACTCCATCTTGCATATCATATAGATTCGACCACTCTCGCCGACGGAAATTACCAACTAATCCCGGAACCAGAAGGAAGTTATTCTGAAGACCCCGGGAACTTCGTCGCGGGATTATCTGAAGTCCCGAACCAAAGTTCGGAAGATATTGACTTACTGACTTCAGACCCACCAATAAAGGCAAGCCCCGGACATAACCTACTATTTTTATTACACTGCACACTATATTTATTTATGTAATCTATGCATTAAGTTCCTAGGAGTTGTTTGAAAACCTTAGTTGCATAATTCCAGGAACCAATGTATTGTACACTAGAACTTGAGTCCGACTAGCTGCTATACTTATAGGACCGGTAGAAGACGAGTGATTTCCTGTCACTCGCGCGATATAAGAGTTGTAATGTTTACATTCCTGTTATCACTATAAGGATGACGGACGGGAGTTTTATGAGGTGTCATGGTCAAGATGATACCCGTCTGTGTTGATGAATTTGATAAGGTCGCAGTGTGTGGTAGCGGTGGTTAAGCGTTTGAAAGTACTAGCCAAATGCCGTGAAATATGGTAAGCGGTAAGCCTAGTAACCGATCGGCCCGAGGAGTGGACATACCACCCACCACATGTATTTGCTTCTTTGGGTTACTTTGTTTGACGTGTAGGCATACGTGTTGCTGGGCAACCAGGAGTACGGGTTTTGTAGTCGCGCTACAGACTTACGTCCTGCACTTTGGAAGTGCGTATGACCTGCAGTCGCTTGTGGTGGCACTGATCCACGAGTCGGAATGAAAGGCAAACGGTTGCTTCGGAACGACCCTTTGGTGTTCCCAAGCGTGTGTGTTAGGTTTACACTTGCAAGGTTGAATCTCGATTCAGGAATCGTCCGCCTCTCACGATGAATGAGACTGCTTACCCCCTTTATCACATAGAGTAACAAGAGCAACTTTGTGATTATGAAAGATGATGTTTGGTTAAAGATTCTACCATGTTTGAGTAGTTATAGGTGCCTGAAAGCTAGAATGGTTAATCCACTAGAACCTGAAAGCTAAAAGTTGAAAGTAAGGATCTACTCTTTATTGTTTTTCAGCTGAAAACTCTACCCAAAGCTAAAAGCCTTCATAAGTCTAGCTACATGGCTAAGTATACCATGAGACGGGTAAGCCTTGCTGAGTATTAGTATACTCAGCCTTGCTAGTTGAATGTTTTTCAGGTGATATCTACGAAGACCCTACCCTTTCCTTGCCTTGGCCCTGTGCTCTTCTAGATGATTGGTCCGTGAAATGGGATCCGTCCCCGGCCAGCACTGGTGATATCGAGTGATGTCGTGCCCGGGCTTAGCATGACATCCGTCTTGTCAACGTGCTGTAGATCATCGCGTATGTTTTTTTTTCCGCTGCTAAAAATCATAGCTTAAAGAGTTGTATTGTTTTCTCTAAGTTTGAAACTTTGTACTACTTTTATAAACTCTTGTAATGTAATTCCCTGTTATGTAAAATGTGATGGTGATTGTATCTCTGGACTCACCTTCGTGTGAGGTAACCTTATTTGATCCTGTGTATCGGTGGTTTATCGGGACGTTACCCGACAGGCCAAGGGATTATACCGTTTGAAGCACGTTGGAGGCCTCGGAAGTGGACTCGCGTACTTGAGCCGGTATAATTCAGATTGGTTCTGCCACAAGTTTCTGAATGTTTGATGATCTAATTTAAATGTTAAGTTTGGTTACTTGTAGGATTAAGAAATGCATAGTAATTCATACAAAAATGATAAAATGGTAAAACCAGTTGTGTTAGTTTTCTTTTAATATGTAGAATTTAAGAAAAATAATTATCCTAGTAATTAAGTATTATTTCCTTAACGTGCAAGTTTAATTAGAAATTATGTGTAGTTTACTTTGTATAATTAATATTTATGCATTTAAATGTTCAAAAATCATGGAAATATTTTAAGATACTATTCTTTAAAAGTATAATCTGTTATTAGATTGCCAATGAATGATTAGGTATCAAACAAATTAGATATAATATAACTAGAAGTAACTTAAGGTTCATGTAAGTAATTAATATAATAAATAAGTAAAGTTATTTAATATAATTATTAGAAACACACCCAACCTGTTGCCCATGCCACTAGTTAGACACTTAATAGGGTTAACTTAGCTATTTAATGTATTTAGATAAAATAATTAATACTCGATAAATGACTGCCCAGTGCAGGGTAGTTAGGTTATTTGTCGAAATGTAATGTTCTTTTGTTTGGATTGCAACTTTATTGTGAATTAACATAAAAGTATATGCATTCCATAACTTGTAACCTTGCATCTCATATAGACTCGACCACTCTCGCTGACGGAGATTATCAGCTGATTCCGGAACCAGAAGGAGTTTGTTCTAAACACCCCGGGAACTTCGCCGCGGAATTCTCTGAAGCCCCGAACCAAGGTTCGGAAGATATTAATTTGACTAACCCCAGCCCCACCAACGAGGGCAAGCCCCGGACATAACCCTACTTTATTACACTGCAAACTATACTATTTATATATGTCTTTATGCATTAAGTTCTTAGGAGTTGTTTGGAAACCTTAGCTGCATAATTCCAGGAACCGATATATTGAACACTAGTACTTGAGCCCGAATAGTTGCTCTGCTTATAGGACCGGTAGAAGTCGAGTGATTTCCTGTCATTCGAGCGATATAGGAATTGTAATGTTTACTTTTCGATATTCACTATAAGGATGACGGACGGGAATTTTAGGGAGTATCATGTTTGAGATGATACCCCGTCTGCCGTGAAATATGGTAAGCGGTAAGCCTAGTAGCCAATCGGCCCGAGGAGTGGACATACCCCCCACCACATGTATTTGCTTCTTTTGGTTACTTGGTTCGACGTGTAGGAATACGTGTTGCTGGGCAACCAGGAGTACGGGTTTTGTAGTCGCGCTACAGACGTACGTCCTGCACTTTGGAAGTGCGTATGGTCCTGCAGTCGCTTGTGGTGGCCCTGATCCACGAGTCGGAATGAAAGGCAAACGGTTGCTTCGGAACAACCCTTTGGTGTTCCAAACGTGTGAGTTAGGTTTACCCTTGCAAGGTTAAATTCGATTCAGAATCGTCCGCTTCTCACAATGGTTGAGACTGCTCGATCCCTTTGCCACATAGAGTAACAAGAGTAATTTGTGACTATCAAAGATGCTGTTTGATTAAAGATTCTACCATGTGTGAGTAGTTATAGGTGCTTACCTAGAATGGTTAATCAACTAGAACCTGAAAACTAAAGTTGAAAATAAGGATCTACTCTTTGTTGCTTTTCAGCTGAAAATTCTACCCAAAACCTGAAAAGCCTGCATAAGTCTAGATACATGGCTAAGCATACCATGAGCGGGTAAGTCTTGCTGAGTATTAGTATACTCAGTCTTGCTTTGTTGATTTACTTCAGGTAATCTCCCTGATGAGCCAGCATTCATTACACCGTGGCCCTACCCCTTGCCTGATGGTTGGTCCGTGGACTGGGATCCGTCCCCGGCCAACACCGATTCCGCCGAATGATATCATATCAGGGCTAGCATGATATCTGTAGTAACAACGTGTACAATATTTACGCTTTTAAACTCCGCTGCTTTGGCTTAAAAACTTAAAACTATTTTGTAATAATCTCCCTTCACTGGGTACTGATGATGTTTTGTATACTTTTGTAATATATCTGCCTGTGATGTAAAATGTAATGGCATTTATATCTCTGGACTCACCTTCGTGTGAGGTACCTTGTTGGATCCTGCGTTCGGTGGTTTATCGGGACGTTACCCGACAGGCCAATAGGGTTATACCGTTTGAAGCACCAGGTAGCCCTCCAGAAAAGACTCGCGTACTTGAGCCGGTATAATTCAGGTTGGTTCTGCCACAGCTGGTATCAGAGCTAACAAGTGTATACTGGAGATATGAAGTGCCTTAAAAATACGTTCAGTATAAAATTTGACCAACAAAGTATTTTGCTAAAGGTACGTTGGATTCGTTAAGGTTGTGCTTAGTACGTAAAGCCCTAGGGTGATATTTAAGGGAGAATAGAGGTGGCTGTACTATATATATATAACTCTAACTTCCAGCATTACTTTTCTATTGAAACTTAAATTTATGCACAACCCGACCTTACTTTCTGTAACGACATCTTCGGTTGTGAGGTAAGAAGGTAAGGATCCTCAGCCAACTGAGGGAGCTTGGCCTTCCTGTCGGTGATGCGAACCGAACGCTGTTTCTCAAGCAGTGGCTTACTTGAGATACTGCCAATGTACCAACTTTGGTTGACTACATTAGGAGTAGATGGTTCGGCGCAGGGTATGGCGATCGCTGTTCATACCCCCCGCATTTTTGCGGTACCCCCGTGAATACGTTGTTTCGACAACGTATGTTAACGTTGTCTGTACGGCGGTAATTGTACAGATGCTGTTTCTATAGTGAGCAGTAATGAATGGGGACGCTTTCATGACATGCTGGCATGAAAGGTTCATTGGATATATATATATATATATGTATTGTGGTTTTATGCAGGTACACTAACCACGATTACGAAACTAGGACGGGTAGAATTTATCGACTAGTTAATAGAGAGAGACGTATTTATATTGTGCCACCGTAACTAACCACGTAAGACCAAGATTACTTGGGAGTTGTTTTTGTTTGCGAGATCGAATAGTGCGTGCATGCATAATACATTAATCAACAAAATGGATCTTTAATTTTGTTGCTTTAAGAAATAGGTAACATGTTGGTATTTCTTAGTTTGGGTAAATAACAATCTTTAGCTGAGTCCCTTAAGTATCCATCTGATTTCCAGCCTTTGCTGTTATCAAGATTAGCTATTTTGATCCATTTACCTTGTGCGCTTTTCGCAGGGTAAATATATCTTACCATTTGCATTGTTATCGCAGATAGCTGCTCCTTCCAATGCCTTTTGGGATCAGGAGGGGCACTTCCACACCAATGCTTTACATTGGGAAGGGTTTCCTCATCTTTTGTGGGAATCCTTAAGTCTGTTTCATTATACAGAACCTCCTCAATACGATGGGGTAGAATATCGTGAAGAAGGAGTTCCTCGGTGTAGGGTTAAGATGATAATGCCTCAACACCCTTTCCGCTCCTCATGGCCTCCCATAGAAGTGGAAGTGGTTGGATATCGTCTGGTTGATACTCTTGAAACTGCTGCCTTGGAAGCAATCAAACTTTTCTACAATCAGCATCCGATGGAAGTTGCCGCATATCCTATTGGTTTATTTCCTACCAATGACCCTGATAATTCGGAATGGAATTTTCGGATAGAGCCTCTTGGTCATATGCTAGGAGATCTGGCTGAAGAAACCATTCGTATCATTACCAGGTTCATGGATGTGCAACATCATTACCAGATTCTACTGTGTCACGGTATGAATCAGATAACTGGTGTGGCTCAAAGCCACTATCGGAATGCTGACCGTCAAGTGACCCAAATAGTGGAATTACAAGCCTTGGTGACTCAAAAGGATGAAATCATTGCAGCAAGGGATGAGACAATCCTCCATCGTGAAGATCAGATCAATGAGAGTGATCATATTATCACTCAGCGTGACACTGTTATTGAGTTCCTACAGGCACAAATTCATGATCTGATACTTGAAGCTGATGATGCCCAGGCTCACATTGAGGAACTGCAGCAGCAACCGATACTTCCCGCTATACCCATAATGCCTGAAGAAGAAGAAGAAGATCCAGAAGAGATTGAGGGTCTTTCGGAGATTGACTCTGAGCATGGGGATCCTGTTCTTAGTCCCTATCACTCTCCCTCTGGCAGTCAGTCGTCTATAGGCAACTTCGACGATTTCTAGGGTCGTAAATCGTCGACTAGCTAGATGTAACTTGTGGGGAGTGTAATAACTTAGGTAGTATGTAACTTAGCTAGATCTTCTGCCATTTGTTGTAACATAGATGGCCTGCGTAGGGATCTTTCGGACGTGTGATGCGGAGAACAATCAGAACCAGTGTTGTAATATAAGTTTCCTATTTTATCATCCTGTTCATTATCCTTATGATTCTGAAATGAGATGATTGAATGGAGTGTGTGCATTGTTTATCTAAGTCATATATCTTCTGAAATTGGGAGTAAGGCTATATGGTTAATGATGGACGTCTCCTTTGTTTCAGATGGTTGGAGCCACGCGCGGAACCCCGGAAGGTTTCCGGGCAGATCAGGCTAGCGGTTCTCAACAACCGCCACCACCACCTCCTAATCTTGCCGAGGTTATGGATCGGCAAACTGAGCTGCTCAAATTGTTGGTTCGAGCACAACTGAACCAGCAACATCAACAGTTCCGCGGAGGTCGTGATGACCGTAATCCTCCCGTGGCCAGTTACCAGGATTTCATCAGTACCCAGCCTCCATTCTTCAGTAAAGCTGAAGAACCCTTGGATGCCGATGCTTGGCTTCATATAATCGAATCAAAGTTCGCTCTGTTGACAATACCTTGTGCGGACTCAAGCAAAGCTTCCTTTGCCGCCCAGCAACTCCGTGGTGCTGCTCGGATCTGGTGGGATAACTTCTACGCCATGCAACCTGCAGGGCACGTTATCACCTGGGATGAGTTTCGGGCAGCCTTTAGAGCACATTATATTCCTGAAGGATTGCTGGAGCGGAAGTTGAATGAATTCTTGGCACTTACTCAAGGCGCCAGTACAGTCCTGCAGTACGCACAAAATTTTAATCATCTGTGTCAATATGCGGGATATCATGCGGATAATGATGCCAAGAAACAAGATCGTTTCCGTCGAGGCCTTAATACCAAGCTCAAGGAACGCCTGAATCTTGTGAGGGCAAATACTTTCAGCGAGCTGGTTAATATGGCCTTAACTCAAGAAGATTGCATCATGGCACATTATGCTGAGAAAAAGAGAAAGAACCCTACTGGACCCTCGAGTGCTCAATTACCGAGGTATCGGGTTGTTCCCAATACACCGTCCAGAGCACCACAGCGGAATGCCCCAACTGGTAGATTGGTTTTCAGGCCGCCCCAACAGCAAGGAAGGTATAGACCTCCCGTTCCTCCGCAACAACCGCAACAATCTGGCCCACGGCCAAATGTGCAACAAGTGTCACAGAGAAGCAGCAATTATCGCTGTTTCAATTGTGGAAGCGCGGATCATTTCATCAGAGATTGTCCGCGGCCCAAGAAACCTAACCAAGGGCAGAGTTCTACTCAGGGTAACCAGAACAAGGGCAAGAAACCGGTGATGCAAGTCCGGCAAGGATGGATTAACTTCACCACTCTGGCAAAACTTCCAGATGGAGCTCCCGTCATGTCGGGTACATTTTCTATTCACCACAAACCAGTTGTTACATTATTTGGTTCAGGAGCAACACATAGCTTTATTAGTAACAACTGTGGTACCCGAATTGGACTCGATCTTAGTTCTACCCAGGGGTCATATATGATCTCTACCCCTGGAGGAAATATTACCTCCAACCAAATGAGTAGAAATGTGCCAATTCAGTTAGTAGTAAAGAAATCAAAACTGATTTGGTTTTACTAAGTTTGGAGGGTATTGATATTATACTTGGGACAGACTGGATGACTAAACATCAAGTGCGACTAGATATTTCTTCCCGAGTTGTTGAAATTGATTCACCATACTATGGGATCACCACCCTTTATCTGCCTCAGCCAAAATGTTTGCATCCTTGCACCTATGCCATCACAAATATCCAAGTCAAGGATATTCCTATAGTATGTGAATACCCCGATGTCTTTCCAGACTACTTGCCTGGAATGCCACCAGATAGAGACATCGAGTTTATCATTGAACTTCAACCGGGCACTGCTCCTATTTCAAAAAGACCGTATCGCATGCCTCCAAATGAATTAGCAGAACTAAAAATCCAGCTCCAAGATCTTCTTGATAAGGGTTATATATGTCCAAGTGCTTCACCTTGGGGTTGTTCTGCTCTCTTTGTCAAAAAGAAAGACAATAGCCTAAGGCTATGTGTCGATTACCGTCCACTCAATGCGGTTACCATCAAAAATAAGTACCCTCTTCCCCGCATTGACATTTTGTTTGATCAGCTAGCCGGAGCTAAGGTCTTCTCTAAGATTGACTTACGCTCTGGTTATCATCAGATCAAGATTAGGCCTAGTGACATTCCAAAAACGGCCTTCTCGACCAGATATGGACTTTATGAATATCTGGTTATGTCATTTGGACTCACTAATGCATCGGCATATTTCATGTATCTCATGAATTCAGTATTCATGCCGGAACTCGACAAATTCGTCATGGTCTTCATTGATGACATTCTAATATACTCCAAAACTAAAGAAGACCATGCTAATCATTTACGTGTCGTTCTTCAACGACTACATGATCATCGCCTTTATGCCAAATTCTCGAAATGTGAATTTTGGCTGGATAGTGTGAAATTTTTGGGACATACTATCTCTAGTAAAGCCATATCGGTTGATCCAACCAAAGTCCAGGAAGTTATGGACTGGAACCCTCCAACTTCAGTCCATCAAATTCGAAGTTTCCTTAGATTGGCGGGATACTATCACCGATTCATTCCTGACTTTTCCAAGATAGCTAAACCTATGACTGGGCAATTAAAGAAAGGAGTTTAATTCTGCTGGAATGACCAATGTGATAAAGCGTTCCATACCTTAAGAAAACTCTTAACCACTGCTCCAGTGCTAGCTCAGCCAGATAACACTCAGCCTTTTGATGTCTATTGCGATGCTTCCGGAATTGGCCTTGGTTGTGTCCTTATGCAAAACAACCGGGTTATTGCTTATGCATCCCGAGCACTTCGGACTCATGAGCAAAACTATCCAACACATGATCTTGAATTAGCATCAGTTATCCATGCTCTCAAGATCTGGAGACATCATCTTATGGGTGCTAAGTGTAATATCTACACTGACCATAAGAGCCTCAAGTATATTTTCACTCAAGCTGACCTAAATATGAGGCAAAGGCGTTGGTTAGAATTGATTAAAGACTATGACCTTGAGGTACACTACCATCCTGGCAAAGCTAATGTGGTTGCGGATGCCCTTAGCCGCAAAGCACACTGTCATTGTTTATCCATAGCAACTTTTAGTGACACTCTCTGCCATCAGATGAGAAAGCTCAATTTAGAGATCATTCCTCAAGGTAGTCTGAATCTGCTATCCATTGAGTCTACTCTGCAGGATAGAATCATCATGTCGCAATTACATGATGAGGGAATCAAAATCATCAAATCAAAGCTATCTCTAGGAGAAGCCAAATATAAATGCTTTCACACCGATCATCAAGGAACATTATGGTTCAACAATCGAATTGTTGTACCTAAAGATCATCCACTTCGCAAACAAATCCTTGATGAGGCACATCTATCCAAGTTCTCTATTCATCCTGGTAGCACCAAGATGTATCAAGATCTACGGCAACATTTTTGGTGGACCAGAATGAAAAGAGAAATTGCCAAATATGTATCTGAGTGTGATACTTGCTAGAGAGTCAAAGCCAGCCACTTAAAAGCATCTGGTACACTTCAGCCATTACCCATTCCGTCATGGAAATGGGAAGATATTAACATGGATTTTATTGTCGGTCTTCCCAACACATCTCAAAAACATGACTCCATATGGGTAATCATTGATAGACTCACACAAACAGCTCATTTTCTTCCTGTGCATACCACTTATTCAACTAAGAAGTATGCAGAGATCTATCTTGATCAAATCGTTCGATTACACGGTGTTCCTAAAACTATCATCTTTGATAGAGGACCCCAGTTCACTGCACGCTTCTGGGAACAGTTACAATCAGCTCTTGGATCCAAACTGATACGAAGCTCTGCGTATCATCCTCAAACGGATGGACAGACTGAGTGAGTTAATCAAATTCTTGAAGACATGCTCCGAGCTTGTATTATTCACTATAGTACAGGTTGGGACAAGTGCCTTTCTTTAGCTGAATTCTCTTACAATAAGAGTTATCAAGCTAGTCTTCAAATGGCTCCTTTTGAAGCGTTATACGGTCACAGATGTCGAACTCCTTTAAGTTGGTCTGAGACCGGTGAACGCAAAATCTTCGGACCAGACCTAGTCATTGAAGCCGAAGATAAGGTTAAGGTTATTCAATCTAATCTTAAAACCGCTCAGTCCAGACAGAAAAGCTACACAGATAAGAGGAGGAAACCTCTGCAATTCCAAGTAGGAGATTTTGTCTATCTCCGAGTATCTCCTACCAAAGGTGTCCAACGTTTCGGTATAAAGGGGAAGTTAGCACCTCGATATGTCGGACCCTTCGAAATTCTCAAAGTTTGTGGCCCAGTGGCTTACAAACTTCGCCTTCCATCTCAATTGGCTGCCATTCATGATGTCTTCCATGTTTCTCAACTTAAGAAGTGTGTCAAAGTACCCACGGAAATCGTTGAGACATGTGCCATCGAGATTGAACCCGATCTATCGTACATCGAACGACCTCTTCGAATCCTGGATACCAAGGAAAGACTCACCAGAAGAAGGGCAGTTAAGATGTACAAAATCTTATGGGATCATCACACTGAGGAAGAAGCGACTTGGGAAACAGAGTCTTATCTTCAACAAAATTTCCCAGACTTCCTTCAAGCCAATCCCCAAATCTAATCATCCGATTCTGTTCAGCTTCGGAATCTCGGGACGAGATTCTTTTTAAGGGGGGAAGGCTGTAACATTCAGGTAATTAGAAATATAGACACTAGGTATTAGTAAGTTGTATGTATGCTAAGGTGTATATGAGTTGTACAGAGAACTAGGGGTATATTTGTAAATTATGAATTTTATAAGTCCCTATGTGCAATTGTGTAAAAATGTTATTAAGTGTCAAATTCAAATGACCATAGAGAAGAAAAGTACAAGTATTGAGTTAAAACCTAAGAGAAATAGACTTTGTATGAAACTAAGGACCTAGGTGTAATTAACACAACTATAAGGGTTTACATGTGAAATGGTTGGAATATAAAAGTCAAATTCAGCCTTACTTAAGGACTAATGTGTAAAAAACACAAGTAATCATGACCTTCCAGGAAAATGTGCAAACATACCCAAAGTTTGATCAAATTCTTTGAATAAAGACAAAAGTAATTTAAATTCCACCTTTATTCATAAACTTAACTTAAATAGTTGAAAACTTTGATTTTCTGAACTTAAGCCCTAAAACAATGTTGTAGAGATTGAAAAACTCTACAACTTTCATGTTGACCATTTTCTCATTTGACCATTGTAGCAGCGAGAAATTTCAGTTTACAGAGAGGTCCCTACATTTTCTGGAAATCACAAATTAGTCCCCCGGACCTCTCCCCTCTCTTCTTCCTCCTCGCGCACGTGGGTCCCTGCTCTGCTCGCCTGCCGCCGGCAGCGCTGCCCCTCTGGCCGCCGCTTCACCGCCGCCGCAGAGCCACCTCCTGCTGAGATCTTCTCCACGCGTCGCCTCCTTCCTTTCCCGGTCCAATTCCTCTCCCCTGGTGGCCCCTCGCGCGCGCGCCACGATGACCCAGAGCCTTCGCTCACCACAGAGCCTTAATTTCCTCTCTCTCGCGCATAGCAGCATCACTTCAACGCCTACATCCTGTCCCTCCAGTTCCAGTGCTAATTTCCGAGCGCCCGAGCCACATTCCTCCGCCGTCGTCCTCTTCCACTCCGGCCACGCACGGCACGCCCGTGGACAGCCAGCACCAGACCTCCTCCGCCCCAATCCATCCTCGTCCAAGCTTCCCCATTGCTTGCTCGTGCTCGACAACCCTCAGTTGCCTCCCAATTTCAATTGGAGCTTCGCCTCCGACGAGCGCCGCCGTCGCCGCCTTCGGCCTCACCGTGGACAGCTCACTCCGGGCACTCCCACGCCACCACAACCCTCTAGCTAGCACTACATCATCTCTGTGAAGCCCCACGACCCACCCATTAGCTCTATAGTCCAGCACATCTCCCTTCTGACGATCACCGGTATTCATCCTCACCGCCGCCGCCACTGTCCTCGTCGATTACCTGTGACCCGATGTGTTTTCTTCCAATTGATGGTACCTACACGTTCCCCGTGTCTCACTGAAGCTCGTGCGCAGGTTTGCTGCCGACGTTCACCGCCGGAGCACTACCGTCGACGGTGACCTTTCCGCCGCCGCCTCGGGCTTCCGTCGAGCTCTACCATTCCGGCCACCTCAGCCCTCGACACAAGGTGCAACAGAACCCTCGTGAGCTCCTGCACCTTTTCCTCCCCTCAGACCTCGCCGCCGGTGACCACCGTCACCGGAACAGGACTACCCCTTTCTTGCTCTGCTTCGGTTCACAGCCCAAGGACCTCGGGTTAGAAGAATCAAAAATACAGGGGGTTATGTGCACAGCCTTAGACTCAGATGAATAGTACCGAAGGACCCCCTTGTGTAAATAAAGCTGCTAACTTAGAAATGCTATATCTATTCGAGGAAAATTCATAAAAATGCAAAATAAATTTTGTTGGAATCCTTAGATAAAGACCTACAACTTTACTTAAGGGATAAAATTCAGTTTCTGAATGTTTGATGATCTAATTTAAATGTTAAGTTTGGTTACTTGTAGGATTAAGAAATGCATAGTAATTCATAGAAAAATGATAAAATGGTGAAACCAGTTGTGTTAGTTTTCTTTTAATATGTAGAATTTAAGAAAAATAATTATCCTAGTAATTAAGTATTATTTCCTTACCGTGCAAGTTTAATTAGAAATAATGTGTAGTTTACTTTGTATAATTAATATTTATGCATTTAAATGTTCAAAAATCATGGAAATATTTTAAGGTACTATTCTTTAATAGTATAATATGTTATTAGATTTCCAATGAATGATTAGGTATCAAACAAATTAGATATAATATAACTAGAAGTAACTTAAGGTTCATGTAAGTAATTAATATAATAAATAAGTAAAGTTATTTAATATAATTATTAGAAACACACCCAACCTGTTGCCCCATGCCACTAGTTAGACACTTAATAGGGTTAACTTAGCTATTTAATGTATTTAGATAAAATAATTAATACTCGATAAATGACTGCCCAGTGTAGGGTAGTTAGGTTATTTGTTGAAATGTAATGTTCTTTTATTTGGATTGCAACTTTATTGTGAATTAACATAAAAGTATATGCATTCCATAACCTGTAACTTTGCATCTCATATAGACTCGACCACTCTCGCTGATGGAGATTATCAGCTGATTCCGGAACCAGAAGGAGTTTGTTCTGAAGACCCCGGGAACTTCGCCGCGGAATTCTCTGAAGCCCCGAACCAAGGTTCGAAAGATATTAATTTGACTAACCCCAGCCCCACCAACGAAAGCAAGCCCCGGACATAACCCTACTTTATTACACTACAAACTATACTATTTATATATGTCTTTATGCATTAAGTTCTTAGGAGTTGTTTGGAAACCTTAGCTGCATAATTCCAGGAACCGATGTATTGAACACTAGTACTTGAGTCCGAATAGTTGCTCTGCTTATAGGACCGGTAGAAGTCGAGTGATTTCCTATCATTCGCGTGATATAGGAATTGTAATGTTTACTTTTCGATATTCACTATAAGGATGGCGGACAGGAATTTTCGGGAGTATCATGTTTGAGATGATACCCCGTCTGTGTTGTTGAAATGGATAAGGTCGCAATGTGTGGTAGCGGTGGTTAAGCGTTTGAAAGTACTAGCCACATGCCGTGAAATATGGTAAGCGGTAAGCCTAGTAGCCAATTGGCCCGAGGAGTGGACATACCCCCCACCACATGTATTTGCTTCTTTTGGTTACTTGGTTCGACGTGTAGGAATACGTGTTGCTGGGCAACCAGGAGTACGGGTTTTGTAGTCGCGCTACAGACGTACGTCCTGCACTTTGGAAGTGCGTATGGTCCTGCAGTTGCTTGTGGTGGCCCTGATCCACGAGTCGGAATGAAAGGCAAACGGTTGCTTTGGAACACCCCTTTGGTGTTCCAAGCGTGTGAGTTAGGTTTACCCTTGCAAGGTTGAATTCGATTCAGAATCGTCCACTTCTCACGATGGTTGAGACTGCTCCTTCCCTTTGCCACATAGAGTAACAAGAGTAATTTGTGACTATCAAAGATGCTGTTTGATTAAAGATTCTACCATATGTGAGTAGTTATAGGTGCTTACCTAGAATGGTTAATCAACTAGAACCTGAAAACTGAAAGTTGAAAATAAGGATCTACTCTTTGTTGCTTTTCAGCTGAAAACTCTACCCAAAACCTAAAAAGCCTGCATAAGTCTAGATACATGGCAAAGTATACCATGAGCGGGTAAGTCTTGCTGAGTATTAGTATACTCAGCCTTGCTTTGTTGATTTACTTCAGGTAATCTCCCTGATGAGCCAGCATTCATTACACCGTGGCCCTACCCCTTGCCTGATGGTTGGTCTGTGGAGTGGGATCCGTCCCCGGCCAATACCGATTCCGCCGAGTGATATCATGTCAGGGCTAGCATGATATCTGTAATAACGACGTGTACAATATTTACGCTTTTAAACTCCGCTGCTTTGGCTTAAAAACTTAAAACTGTTTTGTAATAATCTCCCTTCACTGGGAACTGATGATGTTTTGTATACTTTTGGAATATATCTGCCTGTGATGTAAAATGTAATGGCATTTATATCTCTGGACTCACCTTCGTGTGAGGTACCTTGTTGGATCCTGCGTTCGGTGGTTTATCGGGACGTTACCCGACAGGCCAATAGGGTTATACCATTTGAAGCACGAGGTAGCCCTCCAGAAAGGACTCGCGTACTTGAGCCGGTATAATTCAGGTTGGTTCTGCCACAAATGGCTTCTTCTTCCTCTGCTTCCTCCGTCATTTCCATCGAGTCCGAGTCAACCCGAGAGGCCACTCTAGAATACGATCCTATTGCCGCCTACGAGGCCTGCGCTCCTCTGCATTGGGATGCAGAGGAGTGGGACTTCCAGACCTGGTCAGAGGATGACGAATACCTGACCGATGGTGAAGACCTCCAGCTTCTGCTCGGCAGGGAGTTGGATGAAGATGACGAGGATGACATGTCCTGGGATGGGGACTTCTTCTCCTCGGAGGAAGAAGTTGATTCTTCATCAACCGAGGAGGACTCGGTAGCAGGAGGCTACCTGCTTGGCAGGTCATCGGAGGACGATGATGAGGATGATGATGAAGATGAAGAAGCCGAAGACAGCAGCGGCTTCAGCAGCGACAGCGGTGGAGATGATGACGGCAGCAACAACGACAGTGACGCCAGCATGGCTCCTCTGATCAAGCGCCGCAGAGTCTCCGGCACCTACTGGTGGTAGATCGTAGGATTAAGCCGATAGATCGGCTCTAGGAGCAATCGGCTCCCCTTTTGTACTCATTTCCCCTTATAAATAAAATTCTTTTATTTTAAACCGCAATTTGTCAAGAAGCCGATCTTGGGAGCCAATGGTAATGCATCAGTTCCTTTCCTTAAAGTGTCAATCCGGATCTAAGTCAATTCTCAAATCAATTCCATTTTCTGCTTAAGTCCGGAACTTTCATGAAATAAATCTACACGGGTCCCCCGAATCCAAGTTGTGCTCCAAAACCTTTGCTCATAAATCCAATCGTGAAAACCCAAAACAAAACCTTAGAGCATGCCCCTCGACACTTGCGCAACAAAACCTAGATCCAATTTCCAGGCCTTCGATCTTCGTTGAGGCTTCAAATGGCGGAATCTTCAAATGTCGATGCGGGCGTCGTTGGTCTGAAGATAATACTCCGACCTCTGCTAAATTAATGAAGTAATTATTCGATCCCGTGGAGCATTGAATGATTCTTCCCGGTTATTTGGCTCTTATTGATTCTTTAGGTTTCAGATATTCTTTTGCCGCAACCTTCTTCCCCCAACTCTTTTTGTCTCGGGCCTCGTTCTTACGAGAAACCTGTAGATCTGATTTCTTGTGAGGCCAATCGAATTTTGTTCGTGAGCAAAAACATATAGCTAGATTCCTGGGCCGACAGTCTGCGTGCCTGGCCAAATCCTCCCGAGGGCTGGGTGACTTGGTACAACAGAGTAGCAAAGACCTACCAGCCCACATGGGAAACCATAGGGATAGCCGATGCTCTATCTTTATCTTTGTCCCCTCTTGAGAAGAACGAGAACCTCCTAAAAACCATCGGCTACTTTTGGTCCGATGCATTGAACTACTTCTTATTTGGCCATGGGCCAATGACTCCAAGCCTCCTAGATGTAGTGATGATCACTGGTTTGGACATCTCATCACCTTGTCCTTCTGCCTTCAGACTGTCTGAGGTCCCCTTCAAATTATCCTCCAAAACAGAGTGCACAAACTGGGGTGCATATCTGAACCAGCACATCAAACCCGAAGGCCCTGTGACTGAAAAGGAACATAGAGCCTTCCTAAATCTTTGGTTGGAACACTTCTTATTCTGCGGTCCTTCCCTTGCCCCAACCAAGAACTATCTGCCCCTAGCATATGAACTGGCCAAAGGTAATACTGTTGGCCTTGGTAAGTTGTCCCTTGGAGAAGTCTATAGATATCTCCACTTGATGTCTTTGAGCCTGCTTACCCAGAAGAAACTCAGGACCGGTGGTCCCTGGTGGTTCATCCAGTTATGGGCTCACCTATACTTTTAGGACTTCATTTCAAACTTCCCTGTTTTGGCCAATAACTCCTTTCCAGATCAAAGTGGGAGGCGAATCAGGTGTACCAGCTTCGGCCAGGCTCTGTACCGTCTTCCTGGTAGCAAATTGAGCCCCTCTGATGCCACAAGCTGGTTTAGAATATTCTATAGGGGTCTGGACAACCCTATCTTTCTCCCCTACACTGATTCTGAAATCTTCGAGAACCCAATCACCTTCAGATTGGCTGATTCTACCGATGATGATAGCACTTGGCATTTATATTCTATCATGATTCGCGCTTGCCTCCTTCCAGTTGGCATGAGCAGCTCCAACCGAATCATCAAGCCCTGTTATGAGTTCTACCAGCCGGTCGTAGCAGCCCGGCAGTTTGGTCTTGGGCAAGTTCGTCCCCACTTCTTTCTTCATCATTTGACAACACTCAGAGCTAATCTGCCCGATGTCCTCACCTGCCACAGATGCTACAGCCTATTCTGTGACCTTCTCATCCCGATCCCTTAACTTATCATTCACCTCTTCTGCCATCGGATTTGAGAACTGGTGGTCAATGTGGAAGACTCATGTCTTCCGAAAAACCCTAGGGCCAATGCTGCAGCAGATTGACGCTGACTATGAAACCCCTGAAGAAGAGATATTACCATTAGTTCAGTACTTCTTCCTGACTCCACTTAGCTCCTTCTCTGATTCCATTCATTTTTTCTACAGCAGGAAGATGGTCCGGAGCCCAGGAACGATGATGGCTCCACCTTCCAGTTTTCACCAGTTGCCCCAATGGTCCTTTTCGGCAGAAACGCACCTCCCCCGTCAAAGGTCATCATGCGGATCCAGCCTAGCTTTGCGAAATCGGCTCCCAAGCGGAAGCGAACTCCTGACATTGCTGCCCCGGAGCCCAAACTAAGGTGAGGAAGATGACTGTCAGGAAAATTCGGAAGGAAGCTGAACCATCTTCCACCAATCTAGAAGCTCAGATCGTCAACCAAGTTTAGATCATTCCTCTTATGATTGATCCTCTAAACATGTATATTTCGACTTAACTGCTCTTTCCTTGCTTGCAGGCTAACATCATGGATATCTCCAGTGGGGAAGAGCCAGCACGCCAGGAAGACCCAACTCTAGAGGCCCCAGAGGATCCTTTGACGATGGTCAATGCCTTAGTCAACCTTCAGGATCCAATCCTGATGACTCCAGAGAACCCCGTAATGCCAGCCGATCCTTTGGTCGGCCTTCAGGATCTGCAGGAGCCGATCGTCACCACATCGGCTATCGATCCTTCTCCACAGGAGCCGATTGTCACCTCGTCGGCTACTAGTCCTCTTCCGAAAAGGGTGCGTCTGCAGGAGCCGATCACAACTACATCGGCTGTTACTCCTCCAGAAAGGGTGCATCTACAGGAGCCGATCGTCTCTTCATCAGCTGTCACTCCTTCTCCAAAATAGGTATGTTTTATCATTAAGCCGCTTGCATCTTCTTTTCCCTGGCTGTATTAATTTTATACCTTCTTTCAGGGTCTAAACCTCTCAGAGTTACTTTCATTCGACTCTGTATCCATCAACTCAGCCATACTAGAAGTAGATGATCATCAGCCAGATCCAACCGGTGTCGCCAGCCAACTGCTCCGCGTGAAGGGCCTTCTATCAGCTCCAATTGATGCCTTGGTCCGGGACTCTGATGCAGTGAGGAAGATTCTTGAGGAGATCAAGTCTCAACTTCCAGAAGTCCTTCAGATCAAGCTCTGGCCAACCGGACACCTCTCTTTCTTCCGGGCAAAGGTACAACAAGCTCAGCACAGGATTGAAGCTCGTCACTCTCAAGCCCCCTTGAAGGCCGACATTGCGAGAGGTGCCGATTGCGTAATGAGAAGAAGGTGACTCTGGACGCTAAGACTGAGACATCTGCGCACTCTCAAAGGCTTCAACTTCTGGAGAAGGAGTTAGAAGGCCTCAAGGCTAAGGTCCGGGCAACCGAGCAGCGCATCCAGGAAGAGAAGAACCTTATTTCCAGCTCCAAACGAGAATCAGAAGACTTGACTGCCCAACTGAAGATAGAACTCGCAGAGCTGAGCGCTTTGAGTAGGTAGGTGGTGTCGGGAGAGGACAAGGACGATGAAGCAGTGATTGCTAAAGCTGATCGAGTCCGCCTTGAGGCCATCACCGCCATTGACGAGTTCCTTCAGTAGACCTCCTCAAAATCACCCCTTGTAAGACAAACCTGCATGTATCTGAATTAAGATTCTAAAGTTGATGGTTGTACATCGGCTATTTGACCAACTCGGTGCGTTGGATATGAAATATGTTTTTTTCTATATATGCGGGCCGACTACACATGTCGGTCCTCTTTCCCTGTGTCTAGCCTGATGTGTAACATCGACTTTCACCTGTACGGGCCATCAGGTCCTGTCGACTCATAGCCTAACGCGTAGCGTCGGCTTTCTTTTGTACGGGCCAACTGATCGTATCGGTTCACAGCCTGATGCGTAGCATCGGCTTTATTGCTCATCATCCCACATACTTGGGAACTACTTCTTGAGATGTTGACCATTGACTGCCACCGGGAACTTGACGCCATCTAACTTCTCAAGCATATATGCGTTCCCAGGTAGGACTTGGTCAACCCTATAAGGCCCGTGCCAACTTGGAGACCATTTGCCATACGCTGCATCTTTAGTCCCCAATGGTAGCACCGCTTCCCAAATCAGATCTCCAACTTGGAATTCTTTTGGCTTGACTTTCTTATTGTACGCGCGGGCTACTTTGGCCTTATTTTTTTTATCTTCTCAAGTTACCAAAGTCTGAGCTCCGTGAGGTCCTCAATATTGTCGTTCATCAGAGCAGCATAGTCTTCAGCTGTTAAGTCATTTTGGAACTCTATGCTCCTCGAGCTGGCTGTAATCTTCCATGGTAATACAGCCTCCTGTCTGTACACTAGGTGATAAGGAGAAGTATTTGTTGCTCCATGGCATGAAATACGGTATGCCCACAATGCCTCTGATAAGACCTCATGCCAACGCCTAGGGTGCTCATCGATCTTTCTCTTGATCAACATGATAAGGCTCTGATTGGACGCTTCAGCTTGTCCATTTGCTTGGGCATAATATGGAGATGACCTAATCAGTTTGATGCCCATATCATTAGCGAACTTCTTGAACTCCTCTGAAATAAAGACCGACCCTCCATCTATTGTGATGGTCTGAGAAATCCCGAACCTGTGAATGACATGTTCTTTGACAAAATTAATGATATCCTTAGATACTACTGACTTCATAGGAACTGCCTCCACCCACTTGGTAAAAGAGTTTGTGATGGCCAAAATAAACTGGTGGCCTTTGCTGCATGGAGGATTAATTTTGCCGATCATGTCCATGCCCCAGCCTCTGAACGGCCACGGTTTGATGATAGGGTTCATTACTGACGCTGTTACCATCTATATCTTCCCGAACCTCTGACATGCCTGACATCCTTTATAATATTTGAAGCAATCTTCAAGCATGGTGGGCCAGTAATACCCCGATCGCCTAATCAGCCACTTCATCTTATGAGCTGATTGGTGAGTCCCACAAGTGCCTTCGCGGACTTCGTGTAAGAGCTGATTGGATTCAATCGGCCCCAAGCATTTGAGCAACAAACCCTCTAAAGTCCTGTAGAACATGTCGTCCCCTATCAGAACGTACTTCATGGCCTTTGTAACGTATCCTCTTGAGTGCCCCTGAGCCGAATCCTTCAAGTAATTGAAGATATCGGCTCTCCAATCCCCTTGGTCCAGTAGGTGTACCTGAAGATCGGCTCTGTCCGCCATAACCTTGTATCCCGAAGCCATCTGTGCCAGATCATTGGCCTCTGAATTTTGTATCCTAGGTATCCAATAGAAATTTATGTACCTAAATTGGGCCATCAACTCTTGACATTGTACCCATAACGGGAAGAGCAACTCGCTCTCACACCTATACTCCTCTGTGAGCTGAGAAATCACCAACTTTGAATCCCCGAAAATTTCCACTGCTTCAGCTCTGGCCTCAAGAAGCAACTCCATACCCTTACACACCGCTTCATATTCTACCAGATTATTGGTGCAAGCGGTAGGTAATCTGATCGAAAAAGAATATGTTGCCCCCGAGGCGACACAAGCAGAATACCTATGCCACATCCATCTCCACAAGCCGATCCGTCGAAGTACATGGCCCACGCGCGTACGGAGAGTGCTGCTATGTCAGTATTGATCCTTTCTGCAATGAGATCTGCCAGCGCTTGCCCTTTGACTGCCTTCATGGGTTGGTATCGGATATCGAACTCTGACAATGCAAACATCCACTTTCCCAGTCGGCCGATAGCATGTGCTTGATAACATCCGATTTGCATATGACGAAGCTTTGTGCATGTAAAGAACAGACAAAGACATAACTTTTCAATGTCTGGGTACCTTGTCTCCGCATGTAGCATTCTTCTGCTGAGGTAGAACACGACCCTTTCTTTGCCATCATGCACTTGTATTACTACTGAAGCGATGGAGGTGTCACCTACTATTAAGTATATGTAGAATGGCTTATCCTGTTGAGGTGGAACTAACACGGGTGGTTTTGAAAAATACTCCTTGATCTCTTCAAATGCCCGTTGCTGTTCTGCCCCCCAGCGAAACTCATCATCGGCTTTAATTTTCACAACTCCATAAAAGGCTCAATCCGCCCTGAGAGATTGGAAATACACCTTCTGACAAAGTTGATTTTACCAATGAGCTGCTGGAGCTCCCTCTTTCTAGTGGGTGGCACCATTGTTTTTACAGCTTTTGACTCTTTAGGCCGATCTCGATTCCTCGTTCATGAACCAAGAAACCCAGGAATTGATCGGCCGATACGCCGAAAGCGCATTTCTTCGGATTCATCCTAAGCCTGAACCTTCTGGTTCGTTCCAGAACTTGCCGTAGGTCCCCAAGTGTTCTTCAACCGACGCAGATTTCGCTACGACATCGTCAATATAAATCTCCACCAACTTGCTGATCAAATTGTGAAAAATTTAGTTCATGGCACGTTGATACGTAGCGCCGGCATTCTTCAACCCGAAGGTCATAACCACATACTCGAACAGTCCTACTGCCAAGGCACTCTGAACGCGGTCTTGTTTATATCCTCCGGAGCCATGAAGATCTGGTTATAGCTGGTGTTGCCGTCCATGAAACTCAAGATCTTATGACCAGCAACTGCGTTGATCAATGTCTCCACGACAGGCATCAGGTATTCGTTCTTTGGAATGGCCCTGTTGAGGTCTCTGAAGTCCACACAAACTCACCATCAGCCATCTTTCTTTTGCACAGGTACGACACTTGAAATCCACTCAGTGTACCTGCAGGGCCTGATGAATCCTACTTCTAGCATTTTTTCCACCTCTTTCTTGACTTCCACCGGAACTTCAGCCTTTATTTGCCGCGCTCGCTGCTGAAATGGCTGAAATCCCCTCTTGAGAGGGAGCCAATGCTCGACTATGCTCCTGTCCTACCCAGGCATCTCCGTATAATCCCAGGCGAAGTAATCTACGTACTCCTTCAGCAAAGCTATCATCAACTCTCGTAGACATGGGTTTAACTTTTTGCTGATAAATATTGGTCGTGGCTTATCCCCAGGACCAATGTCAACCTCTTCAAGCTCATCAGCTGATGTAAACTCGTATCCAAGCTTTCCGTCATCTTTTAAGTGAACACTGCAAATGGACAAAGTGTCACACCCGGTTTCAGAAGGGCAACCGAATGCATCTCATATGTACGCCAGGATCAAGTTCCACACATATGATAGACATCACAAGTGATTACGGCATCAATGTCATAACGAAATAGAGATATATAGTACTTTATTACATGACCAAAAGTCTTAATCTTAAACGAATAAATAAACGTTTAACTAGCAGCGGAACTTCAACTTCAACTTCACAGGCAGTTGACTGGGAGACATACGCCTAGAAATCTCCAATATCTTCTGTAAACTCCAGACCATTATCTTGTTCTGAGCAGCATTGGTTTTAATAAAGCAAGTGTGGCAGAACCAACCTGAATTACACCGGCTCAAGTACGCGAGTCCCCTCTTGAGGGCTCCACCGTGCTTCAAACGGTGTAATCCATTGGCCTGTCGGGTAACATCCCGATAAACCACCGAAAGCAGGATCAAACAAGGTACCTCGCACGAAGGCGAGTCCAGAGATACAAATGCCATTACACTTTACATCACAGGCAGGTATATTACATAAGTGTATAAAAGCAACATTAGTTCCCAATGAAGGGACATTATTACAGCATAGTTTAAGTTTTAAGTTACAGCAGCGGAGTTTGAAAACACGGACACTGTACACGTCGTCACTATGGATATCATGCTAGCCCAGACATGTTATCACTCGGCAGGATCTGTGTTGGCCGGGGACGGATCCCATTCCACGGACCAACCATCAGGCAGGGGGTAGGGCCACGGTACAGGGAGAGCTATCTCATCAGGGGGATTACCTGAAGTAGAAAGTCATAATGCAAGATTGAGTATACTAATACTCAGCAAGACTTACCCGTTCATGGTATGCAGGCTTTTCAGGTTTTGGGTAAAGTTTTCAGCTGAAAAGCAACAAAGAGTAGATCCTTAATTTTCAACTTTTAGCTTTCCGGTTCTAGGTGGTTATCCATTCTAGGTGAGCACCTATAGCTATTCAAGCATGGTACAATTTTTAGCCAAGCATCCTCTTTGATAATCATAAAGTTACTCTTGTTACTCTATGTGGTAAAGGGATCGAGCAGTCTCAATCTCCGCGAGAAACGGACGATTCCTAAATCAAATTTCAACCTTGCAAGGATAAACCTAACTCACACGCTTGGAACGTTCAGCAATTGTTCCAAAGCAACCGTTTGCCTTTCATTCCGACTCGTGGATCAGATCCACCACAAGCGACTGCAAGACCATACGCACTTCCAAAGTGCAGGACGTACGCCTGTAGCATGACTACATGTCCGTACTCCTGGTTGCCCTGCAACACGTATTCCTACACGTCGAATCGAGTAACAGGAAGAACCAAAATACGAGTGGTGGGAGGTATGTCCACTCCTCGGGCCGATTGGTTACTAGGCTTACCGCTTACCATATTTCACGGCATGTGGCTAGTACTTTCAAACGCTTAACCACCGCTACCACACACTGCGACCTTATCAAATTCAACAACACAGACGGGGTATCATTTCAACCATGATACCTTACATCATTCCCGTCTGTCATCCTTATAGTGATTACAGGAAGGTAAACATTGCAATCCCTATATCGCGCGAGTGACAGGAAATCACCCGACTTCTACCGGTCCTATTAGCATAGCAGCTATTCAGATTCAAATTTTAGTGTTCAGCTCATTGGTTCCTGGAATTATGCAACTAGGGTTTTCAAGCAATTCCTAAGAACTTAATGCATAGAAATATATAAATAGATATACATTGCAGTGTAAATAAAATAGTGGGTTATGTCCGGGGCTTGCCTTCTTGCATAGTGTTGGGGGCAGTAGGGTCAAAGTTTTCCGAAATTTGGTTCGGAACTTCAGTTAGACCTTCGACGGTGTTCCCTGGGTCTTCAGCTGGTTCTATTCCTTGTTCCAGAACCACTTTGTAATCACCGTCGGCGAGAGTAGTCGAGTCTACATGATGTGCAAAACTATAAGTTGAAGAATGAATATTCTTGTATGTTATTTCACAATAAAGTTGCAATCCAAGAAAAGTAGAAATTACTTAGTACATATGTCATTTAGTTCTGCACTGGAAGTCATTTATTGCGTATTAATTATTTTATCTAGACACATTAAACAGTAGGGTTAACTACACTAAGCATCTAACTAGTGGCATAAGGTAACAGGTTGGGTGGGTTTCTAATAACCATATTAAATAACTTTATTTATTTGCTGTACCAAGTATTTACATGAACCCTATGTTGATATTAAATTATGGACTTATTATAATATGTCCAAATTATTTTAATTGTTTACCATCTAATCCTAAGTTGGGAATTTAATGATAGGTTATACTATTAGAGAACAGCACCCTAACATATTTTCATAATTTTTGAGTATTTAAATTTACAGATATTAATTATATAAGGTTAACTATGCATTATTCATAATTAAACTCATATATTAAGAAAATACTATTAAATAAAAGAATAAATATTTTTCTTAAATTCTACATATTAAAATAAAACTAACACAACTGATTTCACATTTTTATCATTTTTCTATCAAATACTAGACATTCTTTAAGCCTACAACCAATTAAACTTAACATTTAAATTAGAGCATCAAACATTCAGAAACTGAATTTCATCCTTTAAGTAAAATTGTAGATCTTAAAAAGAGGATTCTAACAAACTTTAGTTTGTATTTTTGTGATTTTTCCTTGAATTGATACAGAATTTCAAAATTTGCATCAGAATAACATAAAGGGGTCCTTTAAGCACTATTCACATGAGTCTACGGTTTTTTTCAGATAGCCCCCTAGGTTTCTAATTCTTCTAACCCGAGATCCCTGGGCTAGAGACAGAAGGGGAGCGGGGAGGGGACGGCCATGTTCCGGCGAAGAGGGTCGCCGGCGGCGAGGTCCGAGGGGAGGGGAGGTTTCAGAAGCTCACGACGGTTCAGGTGCACCCCGTGTCGAGGGCTATGGTGGTCAGAAGAGTGGATCTCGACGAGAACCCGAGGTGGCGGCGGAGAGGTCACTGTCGACGGCAAGGCTCCAGCGGCCAACGTCGGTAGGGAACCTGCGCACGAGCTTCAGTGAGACGTGGGGATGGTGGTGATGCTGTCAATTGGAAGTATACACTTCGGATTAGAGGTGACCGATGAAGATAGTGGCGGCGGCGGTGGGGATGGATGCCGGCGAACGTCGGGAGAGCGATGCAGGGCACTAGAGACCCTACGAAGTGGCCGTAGAGCTTCACAGTGATGATGTAGTGCTGGCCAATAGGTCGCGGCGGCATGGAAATGCTCGAAGTGAGCTGCCCACAGTGAACCGAAGGCGGCGGCGGAGCTCGAGGTAGCCGGAGCTATGGAAGACGTAGCTCGGGCGCGAGAGGGTGAAATTGATCGGGCTAGAGAGCACCAATGGTCACGGCGGTGCTTTAGCAGCTTTGGATTGGAGTTTAGATGGCGCGAGGGTGGCTGGCGATGGTGGACAGCAAGGGCGGCGGAGATCCGGTGAGAGCTCAAGCTCGAAGAAGAGAAAATGCTACGGCTCAGGGCGTTCGGAGAAGTGAAGCATGTCGCAATGCAACGGTTGAGCCTGCCTTAGAGCTAGGAGGGGCATTACGTGGGCAAGCAGGAGCTGGCAACGGTGATGAGGTGCGTGGCGGCCGGCGGGCGGTTCGGGTCGCCGTGGCGTGCGCGGAAGAGGGCAGCAAGGGGACAAATAGCACCGGGGTCGAGGAGAGGATGACGCGTGGGGGTTAATCCAGCAAGAGGTGGCGCGGCGGCGGCAGAGCAGCGGCCAGAGGTGAAGCACTGCTGGCGGCAGGCGAGCAGAGCAGGGGAGGCACGTGCGCGAGGAAGAAGAAGAGAGGTGAGGAGGTCCGAGGGACTTGTTTGAAATTTTTAGAAAGTTTAAGGGCCTCTCAGTAAACTAAAATTTCTCACTGATATAGAGATCAAATGAGAAAGTGCCCAAAATGAAAGTTGTAGAGTTTTTCAAACTCTACAACATTGCTTTAGGGCTCAAGTTTAAAAATTCAAAGTTTACAGCTTTTTATGTTAAATTTTCAAACAAAGGTGGAATTTGAATTACCTTTGTCTTTACTAAAATAGATTTGATCAAATTTTGGATATATTTGTAAATTTTTATGGAATGTCATGATGACTTGTATTCTTACACTTTAGCCCTTAAATAACATGATTATTACTTTGACACTTCAACTATTTTGCTTATAGGCCCTTCAATTTTTGTTTTAGTCACACATAGGTCCCTAGTTCCACACAAAGGCCTATTTTCTTAGGTTTTAACCTACCTTTTACACTTTCTTCCCTAGGGTCATATAAATTTGACACCTAGTATTATATTTATCTTGGGTTTTAATGTTATCTCCCATTTCACTTAATTAACACTCAAGGACCCATATTCTATAGAATTTACCAATATACCCTTTACACTAAATCTAGTGGCTAGATTTCTAATTACCTGATTGTCACAGCCTTCCCCCCTAAAAAGAATCTCGCCCCGAGATTCCGAAGCAGAATAGAATCAGACGATTAGATTTGGGGATTGGCTTGGAGGAAATTTGGGAAATTTCGTTGAAGATAGGATTTTGTCTCCCAAGTCGCTTCTTCTTCGGTGTGATGATCCCATAAGATTTTATACATCTTAACTGTCCTTCTTCTGGTGAGTCTTTCTTTGGTATCCATGATTCGGATAGGTTGTTCGGTGTATGATTGATCAGATTCGATTTCAAGGGCACAAGTTTCAATGATCTCCGTGGGTACTTTGACATATTTCTTAAGTTGAGAGATATGGAAGACATCGTGAATGGCAGCCAATTGAGATGGAAGGTGAATTCTGTAAGCCACTGGGCCACAAATGTTGAGGATTTCAAAGGGTCCGATATATCGGGGTGCTAACTTCCCTTTTATGCCGAAACGCTGGACACCCTTGGTAGGAGATACTCGGAGATAGACAAAATCTCCTACTTGAAACTGTAGAGGTTTCTTTCTTTTATTTGCATAGGTTTTCTGTCTGGATTGAGCTGTTTTGAGATTGGCTTGAATAACCTTGACCTTATCTTCGGCTTCAACGACTAGGTCTGGTCCGAAGATTTTGCATTCACCGGTCTCAGACCAACTCAAAGGAGTTCGACATCTTGACCGTACAACGCTTCAAAAGGAACCATCTGAAGACTAGATTGATATCTGTTATTGTAAGAGAATTCAGCCAGAGCAAGGCACTTGTCCCAGCTTGTACCATAGTGAATAATACAAGCTCGGAGCATGTCTTCTAGGATTTGGTTAACTCGCTCAGTCTGTCCATCAGTTTGGGGATGATATGCAGAGCTTCGAATCAGTTTAGTTCCTAGAGCAGATTGTAATTGTTCCCAGAAGCGTGCAATAAATTGGGGCCCTCGATCAGAGATGATGGTCTTAGGGACACCATGCAACCGAATAATCTGATCAAGATAGACTTCGACATACTTTTTAGCAGAATAAGTGGTATGCACAGGAAGAAAATGAGCTGTTTTTTGTGAGTCTATCAATGATTACCCATATGGAGTCATATTTTTGGGATGTGTTGGGAAGACCGACAATGAAATCCATACTAATGTCTTCCCATTTCCATGACGGAATGGGTAGTGGTTGAAGTGTACCAGAGGCTTTTAAATGGCTAGCTTTGACTCTCTGGCACGTATCACACTCAGATACATATTTAGCAATTTCTCTTTTTATTCTGGTCCACCAAAAATTCTGGCGAAGATCTTGATACATTTTGGTGCTACCAGGATGAATGGAGAATTTGGATAAATGTGCTTCATCAAGGATTTGTTTACGGAGTTGATGATCTTTAGGTACAACAATTCGATCGTCGAACCATAGGACCCCTTGATGATCAGTGTGAAAACACTTATATTTAGCTTCTCCCTGAGATAGCTTTAGCTTGATAATTTTGATAACCTCATCATGTAGTTGGGACATGATGATTGTATCTCGAAGAGTAGGTTTGATAGATAGCAGATTCAGATCACCTTGAGGAATGATTTCTAGATTGAGTTTTCTCATCAGATTGCAGAGAGTGTCACTGAAAATTGCTACGGATAAACAATGACAATGTGCTTTGCGACTAAGTGCATCCGCAACCACATTGGCTTTGCCAGGATGGTAGTGTACCTCAAGGTCATAGTCTTTGATTAATTCCAACTAACGCCTTTGCCTCATATTCAAGTCAACTTGAGTGAAAATATACTTGAGGCTCTTATGGTCAGTGTAGATGTTACACTTAGCACCCATAAGATGATGTCTCCAGATCTTGAGGGCGTGGATAACTGCTGCCAATTCAAGATCATGAGTTGGGTAATTTTGCTCATGATTTCGAAGTGCTCGGGATGCATAAGCAATGACCCGGTTGTTTTGCATAAGAACACAACCAAGGCTAGTTCCAGAAGCATCGCAATAGACATCAAAAGGCTGAGTGCTATCTGGCTGAGCTAGCACTGGAGCTGTTGTTAGAAGTTTTCTCAAAGTGTGGAATGCTTCATCACATTTATCATCCCAGCGGAACTTAACTTCTTTCTTAAGTAGCTCCGTCATGGGTTTAGCTATTTTGGAAAAGTCTGGAATGAATCGGCAATAATATCCCGCCAATCCAAGAAAACTGCGGATTTGATGGACTGAACTTGGAGGTTTCCAGTCCATAACGTCCTGGAGTTTGGTTGGGTCAACCGATATGCCTTCGCTGGAGATAGTATGTCCTAAAAATTTCACACTATCCAGCCAGAATTCACATTTCGAGAATTTGGCATAAAGGCGATGATCACGTAGTCGTTGAAGAATGACATGTAAATGATTAGCATGGTCTTCTTTAGTCTTGGAGTATATCAAAATTTCATCGATGAAGACCACGATGAATTTGTCAAGTTCCGGCATAAAGACTGAATTCATGAGATACATGAAATATGCCGGTGCGTTAGTAAGTCCAAAAGACATAACCAGATATTCATATAATCCATATCTGGTTGAGAAAGCCGTTTTTGAAATGTCACAAGGCTTGATTTTGATCTGATGATAACGAGAGCGTAAGTCAATCTTGGAAAAGACTTTAGCTCCAGCTAATTGATCGAATAGTATGTCAATGCGGGGAAGAGGGTACTTATTTTTAATAGTGACCACATTGAGTGGACGATAGTCGACACATAACCTCAAGCTATTGTCCTTTTTCTTTACAAAGAGAGCCGGACTACCCCAAGGTGAAGCACTTGGGCGTATAAAACCCTTGTCAAGAAGATCTTGAAGTTAAATTTTCAATTCAGCCAATTCATTTGGAGGCATGCGATACGGCCGCTTGGAAATAGGAGCATTGCCCGGTTGAAGTTCAATGATGAACTCGATGCCTCTGTCTGGTGGCATTCCAAGCAAGTCATCTGGAAAGACATCGGGGTATTCACAGACTACAAGTATATCTTGTACTTTGATATCTGTGATGGCATACGTGCAAGAGTACAAATACTCCTGTCGAGGCAGATAGAGGGAAATGGTTTTCTGATATGGTGAGTTAATCTCAACTACTCGGGAAGAGATGTCAACAGTACTCTATGTTCCGTCATCCAATTTGTCCCGAGTATAACATCAATACCCTCTAGGTTTAGCAAAACCAAATCAATTTTAATCACTTGGCTACCTAACTGAATTGGCACACTTTTAACCATTTGGTTGGAGGTGATCTTTCCTCCAGGGGTAGAAATCATATAAGACCCCTGGGTAGGACAAAGATCAAGTCCTATTGGGGTACCACAGTTGTTACTAATAAAACTATGTGTTGCTCCTGAATCAAATAATATAACAACTTGTTTGTGGTGAATAGAGAATGTACCCGACATGATGGGAGCTCCATCTGGAAGTTCTGCCAAAGTGGTGAAGTTAATCCGCCCTTGCCGGATTTGCATCATCGGTTTCTTGCCCTTGTTCTAGTTACCCTGAATGGAACTCTACCCTTGATTAGGTTTCTTGGGCTGCGGACAATCTCTGATGAAATGATCCGCACTTCCGCAGTTGAAACAGCGATAATTGCTGCTTCTCTGTTGGACTTGTTGAACATTTGGCCGTGGGCCAGATTGTTGTAGTTGTTGCGAAAGGACGGGAGGTCTATACCTTCCTTGTGATTGGGGCGATCTGAAAACCAGACTGCCAGACGGGGCATTCCGCTATGGTGCTCTAAATGGTGTGTTGGGAACAACCTGATACCTCGGTGATTGTGCACTCGAGGGTCCAGTAGGGGTCTTTCTTTTCTTCTCAGCACGATGTGCTACGATGCAATCTTCTTGAGTTAAGGCTATATTAACCAGCTCGCTGAAATTATTAGCCCTTACAAGATTCAGACGTTCCTTGAGCTTGGTATTAAGGCCACGACGGAAACGATCTTGTTTCTTGGCGTCATTATCCGCATGATATCCCGCATATTGACACAGATGATTAAAAGTTTGTGCGTACTGCAGGACCGTACTGGTACCTTGGGTAAGTGCCAAGAATTCATTCAACTTTCACTCCAACAATCCTTCAGGAATATAATGTGCTCTGAAGGCTGCACGAAACTCATCCCAGGTGATAACATGCCCTGCAGGCTGCATGGCACAGAAATTATCCCACCATATCCGAGCAGCACCACGGAGTTGCTGGGCGGCAAAGGAAACTTTACTTGAGTCCGCACAAGGTATTGTCAATAGAGCGAACTTCGATTCAATGATATGAAGCCAAGCATCGGCGTCCAAGGGTTCTTCAGCCTTACTGAAAAATGGAGGCTGAGTACTGATGAAATCCTGATAGCTGGCCACTGGAGGATTGAGGTCGTCACGACCTCCTCGGAACTGTTGACGTTGCTGGTTCTGCTGTGCTTATACCAGCAAGTTGAGAAGTTCAGTTTCCCGAGCCATAACCTCGGCGAGGTTGGGAGGTGGTTGTGGCGGTTGTTGAGAACCGCTGGCCTGATCTGCCCGGAAACCTTCCGGGGTTCCGCGCGTGGCTCCAACCATCTGAAACAAAGAAGATGTCCATCATTAACCATATAGCCTTACTCCCAATTTCAGAAGATACACTACTTAGATAAACAATGTATACATTCCATTCAATCATCTCATTTCAAAACATAAGGATAGTGAACAGATGATAAAACAGGAAGCTTATATTACAACACCGATTCTGATTGTTCTCCACATCACACATCCAAAGGATCCATACACCAGCCATCTATGTTACAACAAATGGCACGAAGTCTAGATAAGCTACTTACTACCTAAAGCATTACACTTCTCACAGATTATAGCTAAAAAAGTCGACGATGTACTAAACTAGAAATCGTCGAAATTGCCTACAGAAGACTGACTGCCAAAAGAAGAGTGATAAGGACTAAGAACAGGATCTTCATGCTCCGAATCAATCTCGGAGACTCCCTCAATTTCTTTTGGATCTTCTTCTTCGGCTTCGGGTACTACAGGTGCAGCGGGAAGTACCGGTTGCTGCTGCAATTCTTCAAGGTGAGCCTGGGCATCATCAGCTTCAAGTATCAGATCGTGGATTTGTCCCTGTAGGAATTCAATAACAGTGTCGTGCTGAGTGATTATATGATCACTCTCGTTGATCTGATCTTCTCGATGAAGGATGGTCTCATCCCGTGCTGTGATGATTTCATCCTTCTGAGTCACCAGAGCTTGTAACTCTACTATCTGAGTAACTTGACGGTCAGCATTCTGATAGTGACTTTGAGCCACACTAGTTAACTGACCCATGCTATGAAGCAGCAAAATCTGATAATGATGCTGCACATCCATAATCCTGGTGATGCTACGTACCGTTTCTTCAGCCAGATCTCCTAGCATATGACCAAGATGCTCTGTCCGAAAGTTCCATTCCGAATTAACAGAGTCTATAGCAGGAAATAAACCAATAGGATATGCGGCAACCTCTGTTGGATGCTGGTTGCAGAAAAGTTTAATAGCCTCCAAGGCAGCAGTCTCAATGGTATCAACCAGACGATACCCTACCACCTCAACTTCTATGGGATGCCATTGGGAGCAGAAAGGATGTTGAGGAACTGTCATCTTAACTCGGCATCGAGGAACTCCATCTTCACGATATTCCACCCCATCATATTGAGGAGGCTCCGTATAATAAAACAAACTTAAAGATTCCCACAGGAGACGAGAAAAGCCTTCCCAATGTAAGGCATTAGTGTGAAAGTGCCCCTCATGATCCCAATAGGCATTTGATGGAGTAGCCATCTGCGACAAGAATGCAAATGGTAAGATATGTTTACCCTGCTGAAAACTCACAAGGTAAATGGATCAAGATAACTGATTCTGATAACGGCAAAGGCCGAGAATCAGATAGATACTTAAGATACCCAGCTAAAGATTTCTATTTATCCCAACTAAGGAAAACCAACGTGTCACCTATTCTTTAGAAAAAGAACAACATACTTAAATACTTGCTTTGTTGATTAACATATTATGCATGCACGTACTATTCGACCTCACAATCAAAACAACTGCCGAATATCTTCGGACTTACGTAGTTAATTTCGGCGGCATAATACATACGTCTCTCACTATTAACTAGTCGATAAACCCTATCCGTCCTAATTTCGTAATCGTGGTTAGTGTACCTGCAGAAAACCACAATACATATATCCAATGAATCTTTCATGCCAGCATGTAATGAAAGCGTCCCCAATCATTACTGTTCACTATAGAAACAGCATCTGTACAATTACCGCCGTACAGACAACGTTAACATACGTTACCGAAACAACGTATTCACGGGGGTACCGCAAAATGCGGGGGTATGAATAGCGATCACCATACCCTGCGCCAAACCATCTACTTCCAATGTAGTCAACCAAAGTTGGTACATTGGCAGCATCTCATGTAAGCCACTGCTTGAGAAACAGCGTTCGGTTCGCATCACCGACAGGAAGGCCAAGCTCCCTCAGTTGGTTGAGGATCCTTACCTTCTTACCTCACGATCGAAGGTGTTGTTACAGAAAGTAAAGTTGGGTTGTACATGAATTTAAGTTTTAACAAAAAAAAGTAATGCTAGGAGTTAGAGTTATATATATATTACAGCCACCTCTAATTCCCTTAATAACATTACCCTAGGGCTTTACGTACAATGCACAATCCTTAAAGAACCCAACATAATTTGCAAATACTTTGTTGACCAATTTTATACTATAAATTATTTTTAAGGCTAATTATATCTCCAGGGTACACTTGTTAGCTCTGATACCAGCTGTGGCAGAACCAAAATGAATTACACCGGCTCAAGTATGCGAGTCCCCTCTTGAGGGCTCCACCGTGCTTCAAACGGTATAATCCATTGGCCTGTCGGGTAACGTCCCGATAAACCACCGAAAGCAGGATCAAACAAGGTACCTCGCGTGAAGGCGAGTCCAGGGATACAAATGCCATTACACTTTACATCACAGGCAGGTATATTACATAAGTGTATAAAAGCAACATTAGTTCCCAATGAAGGGACATTATTACAGCATAGTTTAAGTTTTAAGTTACAGTAGCGGAGATTGAAAACACGGACACTGTACACGTCGTCACTATGGATATCATGCTAGCCCAGGCATGATATAACTCGGCAGGATCTGTGTTGGCCGGGGACGGATCCCATTCCACGGACCAACCATCAGGCAGGGGGTAGGGCCACGGTACAGGGAGAGCTGTCTCATCAGGGGGATTACCTGAAGTAGAAAGTCATAATGCAAGATTGAGTATACTAATACTCAGCAAGACTTACCCGTTCATGGTATACTTAGCCATGTACCTAGACTTATGCAGGCTTTTCAGGTTTTGGGTAAAGTTTTCAGCTGAAAAGCAACAAAGAGTAGATTCTTAATTTTCAACTTTTAGCTTTCCGGTTCTAGGTGGTTATCCATTCTAGGTGAGCACCTATAGCTATTCAAGCATGGTAGAATTTTTAGCCAAGCATCCTCTTTGATAATCACAAAGTTACTCTTGTTACTCTATGTGGTAAAGGGATCAAGCAGTCTCAATCTCCATGAGAAATGAACGATTCCTGAATCGAATTAGGATAAACCTAACTCACACGCTTGGAACATTCAGCAATTGTTCCAAAGCAACTGTTTGCCTTTCATTCTGACTCGTGGATCAGATCCACCACAAGCGACTGCAGGACCATACGCACTTCCAAAGTGCAGGACGTACGCCTGTAGCGTGACTACATGTCCGTACTCCTGGTTGCCCTGCAACACGTATTCCTACATGTCGAATCGAGTAATAGGAAGAACCAAAATACGAGTGGTGGGAGGTATGTCCACTCCTCGGGCCGAGTGGTTACTAGGCTTACCACTTACCATATTTCGCGGCATGTGGCTAGTACTTTCAAATGCTTAACCACCGCTACCACACACTGCGACCTTATCAAATTCAACAACACAGATGGGGTATCATTTCAACCATGATACCTTACATAATTCCCGTCCATCATCCTTATAGTGATTACAGGAAGGTAAACATTGCAATCCCTATTAGCATAGCATCTATTCAGATTCAAATTTTAGTGTTTAGCTCATTGGTTCCTAGAATTATGCAACAAGGGTTTTCAAGCAATTCCTAAGAACTTAATGCATAGAAATATATAAATAGATATACATTGCAGTGTAAATAAAATAGTGGGTTATGTCCGGGGCTTGCCTTCTTGCGTAGTGTTGGGGGCAGTAGGGTCAAAGTTTTCCGAAATTTTGTTCGGAACTTCAGTTAGACCTTCGACGGTGTTCCCTGGGTCTTTAGCTGGTTCTATTCCTTGTTCCAGAACCACTTTGTAATCACCGTCGGCGAGAGTAGTCGAGTCTACATGATGTGCAAAACTATAAGTTGAAGAATGCACATTCTTGTATGTTATTTCACAATAAAGTTGCAATCCAAGAAAAGTAGAAATTACTTATTACATGTGTCATTTAGTTCTGCACTGGCAGTCATTTATTGGGTATTAATTATTTTATCTAGACACATTAAACAGTAGGGTTAACTACACTAAGCATCTAACTAGTTGCATAAGGTAACAGGTTGGGTGGGTTTCTAATAACCATATTAAATAACTTTATGTCACACCCGGTTTAGAAAAGGTAACCGAATGCATCCCATATGTGCGCCAGGATCAAGTTCCGCACATACAGTAGACGTCACAAGCGAATATCCGAACAATGCATTAACGAATAAGAGTATAATAGTACTTTATTACATGACCGACAGTCTTAACCTTAAGCGAATAAATAACCGTCGATAAATAGCAGCGGACATCAACTTCACAGGCAGTTGACCGGAAGACACACGCCTAGAAATCTCCAATATCTTCGGGAAACTCCGGAAAGTTGTCTTGCTCTGAGCAGCATTGGTTTTAATAAAGCAAGCGTGAGTACACTTATGGTTGGTACTCAGCAAGTGGAGTAAATTATATGACATGCAAGGCCAATTCAAGGATAAGCTGACACGGTTTGACTGCGATAAGCATTTTAGTTGGTCAAGTTTTATTTAGCAAGCATTATCTAGGTTTAAGTTTATACCAACCCTTATATAACAACTGAGTGAATAAACAACTTCAACCAAAAAGAACAACAGCTTAAATCATCTTCAAGTTCAATTATCATGTGAGGGTCCAAGCCGCTCTTAACCGTGAGCACGGCTGATATATCAGTTTTCACTCTGCAGAGGTTGTACACTTTACCCACAGCTCGTGTTTCCCTTTATGCCCGGGTTTGCAAGGCCCTTAAACACTTCCAAGGTGAGTGGCAGGGATTCACTACGAGGCCTTTACAAAGATTCCCTAACTTGTATTGGTCCGCTAAGGTTTCAGGCCGCAGTGGTCATAACCCTCCCTAATGAGGAAGACGCCTTACCCAGGATCATATCTACACCTCAAGAGGACCGGGCTATACCCCATCAACGCACTCCCCTCTTGCCCTTTCGGTAAGACCTTTACAAGCCAAGGTTTCTAATTAATTAGCCAAGACCAGAGCCATATAGTACTGTGGTTGTACTGTTTTCCTGGGTGGTTCTCCATGTTCCAATTCATTCGGTAAGCTGGTTTGATTGCCATAACATTATTCCAAAGGACATGAGAGATATAGGAGGTAACATGGTTTCCAAACATCCAAAAACTATTGATAAGCAGCTAGCGTAGCTATAACATAAATAAAACAACCCAGGTTTAAACAAGGAAGTTAAATCAAATCTAGTCATATCCTTAATTGGGTTCCATCATATTCTAGACACATGCATGCATAAAAGTAAAGGTGTAATTGTGACATTAATAGGACTGAAAACATGATCAAGGACCACTTGCCTTCGTTAGCAAACTGCTGCTGCTCAGGGAATTCTTCAAAGTCTTGTCCCTGCGGATCCTCGAACTGCGCACCGTCTAACGTCGCACACGAGCACATACAAACAAGCAAACAAAATAAAATAAGAACAGTACACCAATCAATGAAAACAGAATAAAATAATATTTTAAAAACATTGTGCAATTCGTAAGGATCGCGTGAGCGCAAGAATCGATGAAATCGGAGTTAAAACGGAGAAGTTAGGGCTAAAACGGGGTTCCAGGGGCTTATCTGCGAAGGTTTAGATCTAAAAGGACCTAAAACAGAGAACCAGGGGCTAGATCGTAAATAAACCCTAGACAGAGGGGCTAGCTTGCAAAACCTCAGGCTAAGGATGGCGGGTTAAATTTTGAAAAACCTCAGGGGCCTAAACAGAGGAAAAAGGATGAATCTGCAATTATTTTTGAACGGGAGAGGACGGCGGGTTGATTTCGGGGAAACTTAAGGGCTCTTTTGCAAAACTGGCGTGGGTTGACCGGTATCTGACTGTCTGACCCGCGATTAGATCTGTTCTGGGCCGTTGAATTTGGATCCAACGGCCGGCCGGCTCGGGGCGACGCGGGGTGGCGCGGGTGCGGCGGCGGGACGCCGGCGGCGAGGCGAGGACGGCGGCGCATCGCCGGAAACACGCCAAAACGCGATTCCCGGCACGGTTCGGGTCCGGATTTGGACGGGGAGGTAGAGGGGGACGAGGGGAACTGGTCTAGGGTGAAGAGAGGGAGAGGCGGCGGCCGTGGACGGCGGCCGGCGGCGAGAGGCGGCGGAGAGCCTCGGTGCACGTCGCGCAGGCGCGGGAGAGCGGGAGGGAGAGGGAAAAATGGGCGATCGAGCATCCTCCCCGCCTCGTGGTGCTCCGGGGGCGGACAAACGACGGCGGGCGGCAACAGGAGGGCGGGACGGCGGCGAGCCCGAGCTCAAGCGGCAATGGCGGCGGCGCGGCTGCTAGGGTTTGAGCGGGGCGGCGGCTGCGGCGTGGAGGGCTAGGGCACGGGGCGGCGGCTTAAATAGGGGGCGGCCGCGGGCGCCTGGGCGTGCGGGCCCGAGGCGGAGACGGCGCGGAGGAGCGGGGATCGCGCGGAGGCGAGCCGGACTCAAACCCGAGTCCGGTGCAGTGGGGGAAGACGGGCCTGACAGGCGGGCCCCGCCTGTCAGTGCCAGAGAGAGGGAGAGAAGATAGAGAGCGGGGTGCGCGCGCGGGCTGGGCCGTCGGGCGAGCTGCGGCCCAGAGAAGAGAGGGAGCGCTCGGGAAAAGGAAGGAGGGAGAGTGGGCCGCGCGCGCGAGAGAGAAGGGAGGAGAGGAGAGGGAGGAGGGTGGCCAGCCGGGCTGGGCTGGGCCCAAAGGGGAGAAAAGAGGGGGAAAAAGGGAGAAGAACAACAAAAATCAAAAAGGGCTTTTGAATTTGGAAATGGAATTTGAATTCAAATCTAACTTCAAATAAACTGCAAACAAAAGATCAATGCAAAGAGCATGGGATGCACAATCACATAGTTTTTCCTATATTTATTTTTATACCTTAAGAAAATTACTTATCAAAATTCATGTAACTCTTTAACCTATCATGCCATTCAAATTATTTTTGTACTTTGCAAAATTAGGGTGTTACAAACCTACCCCCCTTAAAAGGAATCTCGTCCTCGAGATTCGGCTGGGCTAGCAAAGAGCTGGGGAAAATCTGCCTGTAACTCATCCTCCCGTTCCCAGGTAGCCTCATCCTCTAAATGGTGACTCCACTGAACTCTGCACATTCGTATCCTCTTACTGCGGGTAGCTCTCTCTGCTGTGTCCAGTATTTTGATCGGGTGCTCCTCATAAGTCAAGTCCTCCTGCACATCCAGTTCCTCCAGCGGTAACTGCTCCTCAGGTACTCTCAAGCATTTCTTCAACTGGGAGATATGAAATACATTGTGTACGTCTGACAACCGTGCGGGTAACTCTAGTTGGTAGGCCACCTCGCCTTTCCGTTCTAGAATCTTGAACGGACCAATGTAACGAGGCGACAATTTTCCTTTGACCTTGAATCTGCGCAAACCTCTGATTGGTGACACTTTCAGATATACGTAGTCACCTTCCTCAAAGGTCAACTCTCGTCGACGAGTATCTGCATAGCTTTTCTGCCTCGACTGAGCCACCTTCAGGTTCTCACGAACAACCTGTACCTGCCTTTCAGCCTCTTTAATGATCTCAGGCCCAAACAACTGACTTTCACCTGTCTCACTCCAATACAACGGAGTCCTGCACTTCCTGCCATACAGTGCCTCGAACGGTGCCATCCTCAGACTGGCCTGATAACTGTTGTTATAAGAGAACTCTGCAAACGGCAAACTCTTATCCCAACTGCCTCCATGTTTCAGTGCACAAGCTCGGAGCATATCTTCTAACACCTGATTTGTCCTCTCGGTCTGCCCATCAGTCTGCGGATGATAAGCGGAGCTGAAGTTCAACTTCGTATCCATTGACTCATGCAGCTTTTGCCAGAATCGAGACGTAAACTGAGTACCCCTGTCTGACACTATCTTCTTAGGTACTCCATGCAAGCACACAATTCGCGAGATGTACAATTCTGCCAGTCGCGCACCTGTATATGTAGTCTTTACCGGTATAAAGTGAGCTACCTTGGTCAGTCGATCCACTATGACCCATATAGAATCGTAACCATCTCGAGTTCGTGGCAATCCCACGATAAAATCCATACCGATTTCTTCCCATTTCCACTCCGGCACCTTCAAAGGCTGTAACAATCCGGCTGGTCTCTGATGTTCTGCCTTGACTCTCTGACACACATCACACAATGCCACGTGAGCTGCAACGTCACGCTTCATGCCATACCACCAATATCTTTCCTTCAGATCTTGATACATCTTAGTACTGCCAGGATGGATAGAATAAGCCGAGTCATGAGCTTCCTGCAGAATTTTCTCTCGGAGGTGGTCCACATCTGGTACACATATCCTCTTTCTGAACCATACTGTCCCATGTTCATCTTCAGTAAAATCTGGTGCCTTGCCTGCTTCTATCATTCCTTTTATCTCCTGTATCTTAGAATCCTCAAGCTGACCCGTCCGTATGTCTTGGTCGAGGGTCGGCTCCACCTCTATAGTGATTCCCTCCGTGTGAGCGACAAATCCCAGGTTGAGTCGTTCAAATTCCTTGTACAATTCCCGAGGCATCTGGCTAATCATCGTCGCGTTCACATAGCTCTTGCGACTCAAGGCATTCGCAACCACATTTGCCTTCCCGGGATGGTAGTGTATCTCCAGATCATAATCCTTGATCAGCTCTAACCACCTTCGCTGCCTTAAATTGAGGTCATTCTGAGTGAAAATATACTTCAAACTCTTATGGTCGGTGTATATCTGGCATCGGTGACCTAACAAATAGTGCCTCCATATTTTCAGAGCATGTACCACTGCTGCCAACTCCAGATCGTGCGTAGGGTAGTTCTGTTCATGCTTTCTCAATTGACGGGATGCATAAGCAATCACGTGTCCCTCTTGCATCAATACACAACCGAGACCCTGCTTAGATGCGTCACAGTAGATATCGAAGCTTTTGTAAATATCAGGCATAGCCAACACTGGCGCAGTTGTCAACCTCTTTTTCAGCTCCTCGAAACTATCCTGACATGCCGCAGACCATATAAACTTCTTGTCCTTCTCTAGCAGTGACGTAAGAGGTTTCACTATCTTAGAGAAGCCTTCAATAAACCTCCTGTAATATCCCGCAAGTCCTAGGAAACTCCGGATTTCCGAAACTGTCGTGGGTGGCTCCCATTTCAACACATCTTTTACTTTCCCTGGATCCACTGCAATACCTCCGCCGGTAATGACATGACCCAGAAATGAGACCTCATTCAGCCAAAATTCACACTTGCTGAGTTTAGCATACAACTGATTATCCCGGAGCTCCTGCAAGACGAGTCTCAAGTGCTCCTCATGTTCCTCCTCATCCTTGGAGTATACCAGAATATCATCAATGAACACCACCACAAACTTGTCGAGATACTCCATGAACACTTTGTTCATCAGGTACATAAAGTAAGCTGGAGCATTAGTCAACCCGAACGACATCACCGTATACTCATATAATCCATACCTGGTAGTGAATGCGGTCTTGGCAATATCTGAAGGTCGTATCCTCAGCTGATGATAACCTGACCTTAAGTCAATCTTTGAGAATACCTTGGCTCCCCTCAACTGATCAAACAAGTCTTCTATACGCGGCAATGTATACTTGTTCTTGATAGTCACCTCATTCAAGGCCCTGTAGTCAACACACATCCGCTGTGTACCATCTTTCTTTTCAACGAATATCACGGGTGCTCCCCAAGGTGACGAGCTAGGACGAATGTACCTCTTACCTAGCAATTCCTTCAGTTGTTTCTTAAGTTCCTCTAATTCACCAACTGACATTCTATATGGCCTCTTGGCAATGGGTGCAGTACCAGGTAAAAGATCTATAATAAATTCAATGTCACGTTCAGGTGGCATACCTGGCAAATCATCAGGGAAGACGTCCGGGTACTCGCTGACCACTCTGATATCCTCCATCGAGCTTGCCTTCAACTGATTTACTGCACAATCTGCTGCCGACGGGAGTGTTGCAACAAACTCAAACCGTTCACCTTCCTGGCTAGTGAGAATCACTGATCGCTTGGAACAATGAATCACTGCGTCGTATTTGGTCAACCATCCCATTCCGAGAATAATATCAATACCACTTGACGGTAATACTATCGGGTTTGCACAGAATTCCTTGCCCATGATTTGTATTTTTACCCCGAGACATCGGTACACAGCCCTCATATTTCCCCCAGGTGAGTTTACTAACATGGAGCTAGGCATAGTGCATAGGGGAATGGAGTACTTAGCTACATATTCAGCAGAGATGAATGTATGCGATGCTCCAGAATCGAATAAAACTGATGCAGGGGCGGAGTTGACAAGAAACATACCGAACACAACGTCCTGAGCTTCCTGAGCGGTCTCCGCAGCGACATGATTTACACGCCCGCGGACGTAGTTTTGCTGACCTTTGTTGCTCTGGGGCGTCTGCGTGTTGTTTCGGGGCTGTTGCTGCTGCTGCGGTGTCTGCCTCTGTCCGCCGTTGTTAAACTGGCCTGGAGTGTTCTGGCCATTTCCCTTGGGACAACGGTTTGCATAGTGTCCCGCTTCACCACACCTGTAGCAAGTATTACCACCGGCGGGAGCAGTGGCATTGTTTCTCATCGGTGTGCCTGTAGGGGTACCCTGGCGATTCTGCTGAAAGTTGGAGCGCTGTACTGGCTGACTGGCATGTTGAGCTTGCTGCTGCTGCTGCCCCTGTGGGTTGAAGCGCGGGTACTAACTCTGCCCGAAGTTGACATTCTGTCCCCCTGAGCGGAAAGGTGTCCCCTGCGGGGCGTTGAAGCGAGGACGTGCATTACTGCTAAACTGCGTCGATGACTCGTACTTCCTTTTCTGCTCACCCATCTCCTTGCGGGCATGCTCCACCATGATGGCTTTATCCACCATTTTCTGGAAACTGTCGAAAGTATGCACCATTAGTTGATATTTGATAGGACCAATCAGACCCTCCCTGAAGTGATCCTGCTTCTCCTCATCATCTGCGACATCTGCAGGGGCGTAACGAGATAGTTGGATGAACTTGTCACGATACTCACTCACGGACATTGCCCCTTGTTTCAATGCAAGGAACTCCTGCTTCTTGAGCTTCATCAGGCCCTTGGGTATGTGCTGCTCCCTGAATTTGCTCCTGAATTCCTGCCAGCCGATAGCGTCGGGGTTGTCATGAGCTGCTGTGTAAGCATCCCACCAATCCGCTGCGGTCCCTTCCAGTCTGCCTGAAGCATAAAGAACCTTCTCCCTGTCGGTACACTGGGCGAGGTTGAGCATCTTCTCAACAGTCTTGATCCAGTCATCAGCTTGGAGTGGATCCGGTGAATGAGAGAATGTGGGAGGCTTGTGACTCATGAACTCCCTGTGCCTGTCCCTTGCTGGTGGTGGTGGAGGTGGTGGCGCTTGGTTCATCTGAGCTTGCATGTTGGCGATGGTGTTCGCCATGTTGGTCAGCAGCTCAGTCTGGGCGGCGAGAAACTGCTCCATTCCTGCAGGTGGCGTCTGGTGCGGTTGACTTGGTGGCGGGTTAGGGTTGGTGTTGTTGCGCACCCTCCGTCGCGGCGCTGCAGGTTGATCAACTCCTGATCCGGACCTGGTGTTCACCATCTGATTGGGTTAGAGAAAAGAGACTCATGAACTCAATCATGGAAAATGGATAGGAACAAGGGCAAGATAAAGATAGCAACGGAAGAAAAACAACCCCAAAATTTTACTAACTATATATTTGTATTAATATCTTAATATGATTGTGGTCATCACTCCACAACCTATCGCAATCATTACAAAGATCCAACTCAAACATTGTCACAAAACCAAGCACACTTTCACATTAATATAATTTAACACACTATTAAGATCGTTCGTACTAACGATTACAAAAGACTCTTGGAATTCTCCTATCTAGAAGGAAAATTTACTCCTATCTTAACTCCTAAAACTATCCTCTAACGGTAGGTGGTGCGATAGCCGGGCTCTCCATAATGAATGCGCTTGCGAGGGGGTGACTCCGGCAAGTACTCCTTTGGTTCAATGGTGACGCACTCCGGAGGTAACACTGAATCTCCTCTCAGCCGAGCCTCCAGAATTGCCTTCTCCCGGATGGTCTTCATCAGCTTCTTCTTGACCTCCTGGATCTCTGCTCCGGCTGCATCTAAATCCGTGCTGAGAGCGGCGACCAGCTCCTGTGTGGTGTCCATGAGCAGGCTTCCTTCCCCCGGGGGTGGAGCAGGAATCTGCGCACATGTAGCTCCCCTCTTGCGTTGTGGAAACTGCTGGAACTCAGTGCCCTGGAGCTCTTCCTTGTAAGCGTAGCAAAGAAAGTAGAGTGCCCTCCTGGCAGCTTCACTTGTCCCTGCCTCCAAAGTCCTCCTGGGCACCTCATCAATGTGCTTAGAGTATTCCACCCAGCATCCAGGTCTCTCATCCGGAACGCAAATCAACACAGACACCAACCATTCTTCCTCCTGCTGTGCATTCTTGAACAAGTGAGCCTCAAAATGTGGCTTCCGCGGAAATCCAATCCTCTGCATGGCCCTCCAGAGAAGCGCGGGGAATGGGCCCTCGGCAGATTTCAAGTGAAGTATCTGCTTCCCGTAGTGAGGCTCGGGTGGTGGTGGGGTCGTGGCGACAGCTGGCTCCGGACCATCATCTGGATCATCATCGTCATCTCCTGGCGCATCGGAGTCCTCAGCATCACCCTTATCCTTGTCTCCATCTGCAGCACCTGAATCACCACCATCCCCTCCTGCAGGGCCCTCATTGCTGCCACTTGAGACCTCTGGATGGTCGTCTGGCAACTCCATGGGCTCCTCCTCAGTGTCGGTGTCCACCCATCCTCCGTTGGAATGGTCATAGCGATGGTCATCCAGAGGGTCGGACACTTCCTGCGAGTGATGAATTGGATGCGGTGGTCCACGGGTGCTCTTACGGGCAGTCTACCTGATTCTGACCATCTGCAACAGAAGCGAGAGCAACGCAAGATAGAGAGCATTTAGAGGAAATGCTATGAGTGACCTTAAAGCAAGATGGCATTTTTGCAAACATCAACACACTTGAGAGACAAACATGTGTTCAAAGAGAAAAAGGTAGGAGAATAACGATATAATCAAGGAAATAAGCAGTTTTCAAAAGCAAGAAGGCAGAAGCTTGGCTACTAAGCAAGATAAGACTTAAAATCCGACCATTACTAGCTAGGCTAACGTCCTACAGTCAACACGGCTCTGATACCACTTCTGTCACACCCGGTTTAGAAAAGGTAACCGAATGCATCCCATATGTGCGCCAGGATCAAGTTCCGCACATACAGTAGACGTCACAAGCGAATATCCGAACAATGCATTAACGAATAAGAGTATAATAGTACTTTATTACATGACCGACAGTCTTAACCTTAAGCGAATAAATAACCGTCGATAAATAGCAGCGGACATCAACTTCACAGGCAGTTGACCGGAAGACACACGCCTAGAAATCTCCAATATCTTCGGGAAACTCCGGAAAGTTGTCTTGCTCTGAGCAGCATTGGTTTTAATAAAGCAAGCGTGAGTACACTTATGGTTGGTACTCAGCAAGTGGAGTAAATTATATGACATGCAAGGCCAATTCAAGGATAAGCTGACACGGTTTGACTGCGATAAGCATTTTAGTTGGTCAAGTTTTATTTAGCAAGCATTATCTAGGTTTAAGTTTATACCAACCCTTATATAACAACTGAGTGAATAAACAACTTCAACCAAAAAGAACAACAGCTTAAATCATCTTCAAGTTCAATTATCATGTGAGGGTCCAAGCCGCTCTTAACCGTGAGCACGGCTGATATATCAGTTTTCACTCTGCAGAGGTTGTACACTTTACCCACAGCTCGTGTTTCCCTTTATGCCCGGGTTTGCAAGGCCCTTAAACACTTCCAAGGTGAGTGGCAGGGATTCACTACGAGGCCTTTACAAAGATTCCCTAACTTGTATTGGTCCGCTAAGGTTTCAGGCCGCAGTGGTCATAACCCTCCCTAATGAGGAAGACGCCTTACCCAGGATCATATCTACACCTCAAGAGGACCGGGCTATACCCCATCAACGCACTCCCCTCTTGCCCTTTCGGTAAGACCTTTACAAGCCAAGGTTTCTAATTAATTAGCCAAGACCAGAGCCATATAGTACTGTGGTTGTACTGTTTTCCTGGGTGGTTCTCCATGTTCCAATTCATTCGGTAAGCTGGTTTGATTGCCATAACATTATTCCAAAGGACATGAGAGATATAGGAGGTAACATGGTTTCCAAACATCCAAAAACTATTGATAAGCAGCTAGCGTAGCTATAACATAAATAAAATAACCCAGGTTTAAACAAGGAAGTTAAATCAAATCTAGTCATATCCTTAATTGGGTTCCATCATATTCTAGACACATGCATGCATAAAAGTAAAGGTGTAATTGTGACATTAATAGGACTGAAAACATGATCAAGGACCACTTGCCTTCGTTAGCAAACTGCTGCTGCTCAGGGAATTCTTCAAAGTCTTGTCCCTGCGGATCCTCGAACTGCGCACCGTCTAACGTCGCACACGAGCACATACAAACAAGCAAACAAAATAAAATAAGAACAGTACACCAATCAATGAAAACAGAATAAAATAATATTTTAAAAACATTGTGCAATTCGTAAGGATCGCGTGAGCGCAAGAATCGATGAAATCGGAGTTAAAACGGAGAAGTTAGGGCTAAAACGGGGTTCCAGGGGCTTATCTGCGAAGGTTTAGATCTAAAAGGACCTAAAACAGAGAACCAGGGGCTAGATCGTAAATAAACCCTAGACAGAGGGGCTAGCTTGCAAAACCTCAGGCTAAGGACGGCGGGTTAAATTTTGAAAAACCTCAGGGGCCTAAACAGAGGAAAAAAGATGAATCTGCAATTATTTTTGAACGGGAGAGGACGGCGGGTTGATTTCGGGGAAACTTAAGGGCTCTTTTGCAAAACTGGCGCGGGTTGACCGGTATCTGACTGTCTGACCCGCGATTAGATCTGTTCTGGGCCGTTGGATTTGGATCCAACGGCCGGCCGGCTCGGGGCGACGCGGGGTGGCGCGGGTGCGGCGGCGGGACGCCGGCGGCGAGGCGAGGACGGCGGCGCATCGCCGGAAACACGCGAAAACGCGATTCTCGGCACGGTTCGGGTCCGGATTTGGACGGGGAGGTAGAGGGGGACGAGGGGAACTGGTCTAGGGTGAAGAGAGGGAGAGGCGGCGGCCGTGGACGGCGGCCGGCGGCGAGAGGCGGCGGAGAGCCTCGGTGCACGTCGCGCAGGCGCGGGAGAGCGGGAGGGAGAGGGAAAAATGGGCGATCGAGCATCCTCACCGCCTCGTGGTGCTCCGGGGGCGGACAAACGACGGCGGGCGGCAACAGGAGGGCGGGACGGCGGCGAGCCCGAGCTCAAGCGGCAATGGCGGCGGCGCGCTTGCTAGGGTTTGAGCGGGGCGGCGGCTGCGGCGTGGAGGGCTAGGGCACGGGGCGGCGGCTTAAATAGGGGGCGGCCGCGGGCGCCTGGGCGTGCGGGCCCGAGGCGGAGACGGCGCGGAGGAGCGGGGATCGCGCGGAGGCGAGCCGGACTCGAACCCGAGTCCGGTGCGGTGGGGGAAGACGGGCCTGACAGGCGGGCCCCGCCTGTTAGTGCCAGAGAGAGGGAGAGAAGGGAGAGAGCGGGGTGCGCGCGCGGGCTGGGCCGTCGGGCGAGCTGCGGCCCAGAGAAGAGAGGGAGCGCTCGGGAAAAGGAAGGAGGGAGAGTGGGCCGCGCGCGCGAGAGAGAAGGGAGGAGAGGAGAGGGAGGAGGGTGGCCAGCCGGGCTGGGCTGGGCCCAAAGGGGAGAAAAGAGGGGGAAAAAGGGAGAAGAACAACAAAAATCAAAAAGGGCTTTTGAATTTGGAAATGGAATTTGAATTCAAATCTAACTTCAAATAAACTGCAAACAAAAGATCAATGCAAAGAGCATGGGATGCACAATCACATAGTTTTTCCTATATTTATTTTTATACCTTAAGAAAATTACTTATCAAAATTCATGTAACTCTTTAACCTATCATGCCATTCAAATTATTTTTGTACTTTGCAAAATTAGGGTGTTACACTTTATTTATTTGCTGTACCAAGTATTTACATGAACCCTATGTTGATATTAAATTATGGACTTATTATAATATGTCCAAATTATTTTAATTGTTTACCATCTAATCCAAAGTTGGGAATTTAATGACAGGTTATACTATTAGAGAACAGCACCCTAACATATTTTCATAATTTTTGAGCATTTAAATTTACAGATATTAATTATATAAGGTTAACTATGCATTATTCATAATTAAACTCATATATTAAGAAAATACTATTAAATAAAGGAATAAATATTTTTCTTAAATTCTACATATTAAAAGAAAACTAACACAACTGATTTCACATTTTTATCATTTTTCTATCAAATACTAGACATTCTTTAAGCCTACAACCAATTAAACTTAACATTTAAATTAGAGCATCAAACATTCAGAAACTGAATTTCATCCTTTAAGTAAAATTGCAGATCTTAAAAAGAGGATTCTAACAAACTTTAGTTTGTATTTTTGTGATTTTTCCTTGAATTGATACAGAATTTCAAAATTTGCATCAGAATAACATAAAGGGGTCCTTTAAACACTATTCACATGAGTCTACGGTTTTTTTCAGATAGCCCCCTGGGTTTCTAATTCTTCTAACCCGAGATCCCTGGGCTAGAGACAGAAGGGGAGCGGGGAGGGGACGGCCATGTTCCGGCGAAGAGGGTCGCCGGCGGCGAGGTCCGAGGGGAGGGGAGGTTTCAGAAGCTCACGACGGTTCAGGTGCACCCCGTATCGAGGGCTGTGGTGGTCAGAAGAGTGGATCTCAACGAGAACCCGAGGTGTCGGCGGAGAGGTCACTATCGACGGCGAGGCTCCGGCGGCCAACGTCGGTAGGGAACCTGCGCATGAGCTTCAGTGCGACGTGGGGATGGTGGTGATGCTGTCAATTGGAAGTATACACTTCGGATTAGAGGTGACCGACGAAGACAGTGGCGGCGGCGGCGGGGATGGATGCCGGCGAGCGTCGGGAGAGCGATGCAGGGCACTAGAGACCCTACGAAGTGGCCGTAGAGCTTCACAGTGATGATGTAGTGCTGGCCAATAGGTCGCGGCGGCGTGGAAATGCTCGGAGTGAGCAGCCCACGAGCGGAGCTCGAGGTAGCCGGAGCTATGGAAGACGTAGCTCGGGCGCGAGAGGGTGAAATTGATCGGGCTAGAGAGCACCAATGGGTCACGGCGGTGCTTTAGCAACTTTGGATTGGAGTTTAGATGGAGCGAGGGTGGCTGGCGACGGTGGACAGCAAGGGCGGCGGAGGTCCGGTGAGAGCTCAAGTTCGAAGAAGAGAAAATGCTATGGCTTAGGGCGTTCGGAGAAGTGAAGCAAGTCGCAATGCAACGGTTGAGCCTGCCTTAGAGCCAGGAGGGGCATTACGCGGGCAAGCAGGAGCTGGCGACGGCGATGAGGTGCGTAGTGGCCGGCGGGCGGTTCGGGTCGACGTGGCGTGCGAGGAAGTGGGCAGCAAGGGGGCAAATAGCACCGGGGTCGAGGAGAGGATGACGCGTGGGGGTTAATCTAGCAAGAGGTGGCGCGGCGGCGGCAGAGCGGCGGCCAGAGGTGAAGCACTACCGACGGCAGGTGAGCAGAGCAGGGGAGGCACGTGCGCGAGGAAGAAGAAGAGAGGTGAGGAGGTCCGGGGGACTTGTTTGAAATTTTCATAAAGTTTAAGGGCCTCTCAGTAAACTAAAATTTCTCACTGATATAGAGATTAAATGAGAAAGTGCCCAAAATGAAAGTTGTAGAGTTAACTCTACAAGATTGCTTTAGGGCTCAAGTTCAAAAATTCAAAGTTTACAGCTTTTTATCTTAAATTTTCAAACAAAGGTGGAATTTGAATTACCTTTGTCTTTACTAAAATAGATTTGATCAAATTTTGGATATATTTGTAAATTTTCATGGAATGTCTTGATGACTTGTATTCTTACACTTTAGCCCTTGAATAACATGATTATTACTTTGACACTTCAACTATTTTGCTTATTGGCCCTTCAATTTTTGTTTTAGTCACGCATAGGTCCCTAGTTCCACACAAAGGCCTATTTTCTTAGGTTTTAACGTACCTTTTACACTTTCTTCCCTAGGGTCATATAAATTTGACACCTAGTATTGTATTTATCTTGGGTTTTAATGTTATCTCCCATTTCACTTAATTAACACTCAAGGACCCATATTCTATAGAATTTACCAATATACCCTTTACACTAAATCTAGTGGCTAGATTTCTAATTACCTGATTGTCACAGCAAGCGTGAGTACACTTATGGTTGGTACTCAGCAAGTGGAGTAAATTATATGACATGCACGGCTATAATCAAGGAAAAGCTAACATGGTTTGACTGCGGTAAGCATTTTTAGTTGGTCAAGTTTTAATTAGGCAAGCATTAGCTAATTGTAAGTATATACCAGCCCTTAAATAAACTATCTGAGGTGCAACAATCCACAACACAGTGATAAATAAACATAACCAGCAATTTAGATCATGTGAGTGTCCAAGCCGCTCTTAACCGTGAGCATGGCTGATATATCAGTTTGCACTCTGCAGAGTTTGTACACTTTACCCACAACTCGTGTTTCCCTTCATGCCTGGGTTTGCAAGACCCTTAAACACTTTCAAGGTGAGTGGCAGGGATTCACTACGAGCCCTTTACAACGATTCCCTAACTTGCATTGGTCCGCTAAGGTTTCAGGCCGCAGTGGTCATAACCCTCCCTAATGAGGAAGACGCCTTACCCAGGATCATATCTAAACCTCAAGAGGACCGAGCTATACCCCATCAACGCACTCCCCTCTTGCCCTTTCGGTAAGACCTTTACAAGCCAAGGTTTCTAATTAATTAGCCAAGACCAGAGCCATGTAGTAATTGTGGTTGTAATATTTTCCTGGGTGGTTCTCCATGTTCCAATTGATTCAATAATCTTATTTATCACCAAGCAATATTCCAAAATAAATAAAACATTACCATGATATCCAGGTTATCCAACCAAAAACTATGTAGGAGCAATTAGCGTAACTACAACATGAATATAAAATACCCAGATTTAATCAAGGAAGTTCAACTAAAACTAGGCATATCCTTATATTGGGATCCATCATATTCTAGACACATGCATGCATACAAAGTAAAGGTGTAATTGTGATATTAATAGGACTGAAACATGATCAAGGACCACTTGCCTTCGTTAGCAAACTGCTGCTGCTCAGGAAATTCTTCAAAGTCTTGGCCCTGTGGACCTTCGAACTGCGCACCGTCTAATGTCGTACACATGCATATACAAGCAAACAAGTGTAAATAATATGAAACAGTACACCAATCAATATAAACAGAACAAAATAATGTAATAAAACTACTGCTCATGCCGTAAGGATCGCGTGAGAGCAAGAATCGATGAAAACGGAGTTAAAACGAAGAAACTAGGGCTTAAACAGGGTTCTAGGGACCTATCTGTAAAGGTTTTGAATCTAAAAGGGCCCTGACAGAAGAAACTGGGGGCTAGATTGTAATTAAACCCGAGACAGAGGGGTTAGAACGCAAAACAAAGGGATATTGGATGGCGGGTTCTATTTTGGAAAATTACAGGGGTCTAAACAGAAGAAACAGGACCTAAACGCGATTACTTTAGAACTGGGAAGGACTGTGGGTTGATTCTGGAAAAACTCAAGGGCTAATCTACAAAAGGCCATGGTTGACCGCTATCTAAATGATTGACCCAGGGCTAGATCGGATCTGGGCCGTTGGATCCAGATCCGACGTGGGACATCGGGGCAGCGGCGCGGAGCGCCGGCGGCGAGGGTCTGGCGGCGGCGAGCGGCGGCGCTGCACCGGAGTTCAGGTGATAACGCGTTTCCCGGCTCGGTTTTGGCTCGGATCTGGACGGGGAGATAGAGGGAGACGTGGGGAACTCAATTAGGGGGTAGAGAGGGAGAGGCGGCGGCCGTAGGCGGTGGCCGGCGGCGAGGGCGGCGGTGAGCTTCGGTGCGCGCCGAGCGGCCACGGGAGAAGCGGGGGAGAGGGAAAACGAGGGCGGCCGAGCATCCTCACCACCACGCGGTGCTCCGGAGGCGGTTGTTCGACGGCGGGCGATAGCGGAGCGGCAGCGTGGCGGTGGCCCGAGGCGCGGGCGGCAATGGCGGAAGCTCCGGGCTAGGGTTTGCGGGGGCGGGAGGCGGCGGCTGCGGCTTGGAACTAGGGCACGGGTGCCGGCGCCTTAAATAGAGGCAGCCCCGGGTTGCCTGGGCGTGCGGGCCCGTGGCCCCGCGCGACGCGGCGACGCGCGCCGGCCGGACTCGAACTCGAGTCCGAGTCGGGCGCGGGGAGGGAGACGGCCCCGACAAGTGGGGCCCGTCAGTCAGCGGGGGAAAGAGAGGGAGGAACGGGGTGCGGGCGGATTGGGCCGGGGGCACGTGGCTAGCCCAGGAAGGAGAAAGGAAACGGGGGAGAGGGAAAAGGAGGGTGCGCGCGGCTGGCGGGCTGAGCGCCGGCTGGTGGGCCACGTGCGGGAGAGGAGGGAGAGAGAAAGAGAGGCCATGGGCCGGGCTGCGAAGGGGAAGAGGGAAGAAAGGAGAAGGGAGAGGAGGGAAAGGTGGCCGGCTGGGTTGGGCCCAAGGGAGAGAAAAGAGAGGAAAAAAAAGAGAGAAAGGCAAAACAAATGCTTTTGAGTTTGAACATGAAATTTGAATTCAAATTTAAATCCAAATAAACTACAACCAATGAAACAATGCAAAGAGCATGAAATGCACATATCATAGATTTCCCTTATATTTTCTTTTATAGATAAAGAAAAATTACTTTTGATTCGCTATAACCATTCTAAATTCAAAGAGTTTAACTTAAATATTGTAAAATCTAAATATCAACTAACCCAGATTAATTTAAACCTCTAGTTTGAAATTTTAGGGTGTTACAATCCTACCCCCCCTTAAAAGGAATCTCGTCTTCGAGATTCAGCTGGGCTAGCAAAGAGCTGAGGAAATTATGTCTGTAACTCGTCCTCCGGTTCCGAGGTAGCCTCATCCTCTGCATGGTGACTCCACTAAACCCTACACATCCGTATCCTCTTACTCCGGGTAACTCTCTCTGCTGTGTCCAGTATTTTGATCGGGTGCTCCTCGTAAGTCAAGTCCTCCTGCACATCCAGTTCTTCAAGCAGCAACTGCTCCTCGGGTACCCTCAAACATTTGTTCAACTGAGAGATATGAAACACATTGTGCACGTCTGACAACCGTGCAGGTAACTCTAGTTGGTAGGCCACCTCGCCTTTCCGTTCTAGGATCTTGAACGGACCAATGTAACGAGGCGACAGTTTCCCTTTGACCTTGAACCTATGCAAACCTCTGATAGGTGACACTTTCAAATACACGTAGTCCCCTTCCTCAAAGGTCAACTCTCATCGTCGAGTATCTGCATAGCTTTTCTGCCTCAACTGAGCCACCTTCAGGTTCTCACGAACAACCTATACCTATCTTTCAGCCTCTTTAATAATCTCAGGCCCGAACAACTGACCTTCACGTGTCTCACTCCAATACAACGGAGTCCTGCACTTCCTGCCATACAGTGCCTCAAACGGTGCCATCTTTAGACTGGCCTGATAATTGTTGTTATAAGAGAACTCTGCAAACGGCAAACTCTTATCCCAACTGCCTCCATGTTTCAATGCACAAGCTCTGAGCATATCCTCTAACACCTGGTTCGTCCTTTCTATCTGCCCATCAGTCTGCGGATGATAAGCAGAGCTGAAATTCAGCTTCGTGTCCATTGACTCATGCAACTTTTGCCAAAACCGAGACGTAAACTGAGTGCCTCTATCCGACACTATCTTCTTGGGCACCCCATGCAAACACACGATCCGGGAGATGTACAACTCCGCTAATCGTGCCCCAGTGTAGGTGGTCTTTACCGGAATAAAATGTGCCACCTTGGTCAAACAATCCACTATTACCCATATAGAGTCGTACCCGTCTCGTGTACGTCGTAATCCCATAATGAAATCCATACCAATTTCTTCCCATTTCCATTCTAGCACCTTCAACGGCTGTAACAATCCATCTGGTCTCTGGTGCTCTGCCTTGACCCTCTGACACACATCACAAAGCGCCACATGTGCTGCAACATCACGTTTCATACCATACCACCAATACTTCTTCTTTAAATCCTGATACATCTTGGTACTGCCAGGATGGATAGAATAAGCCGAGTCATGAGCTTCCTGCAAAATTTTCTCTCGGAGGTGATGCACATCGGGCACACATATCCTCTTTCTGAACCATACTGTCCCGTGTTCATCCTCGGTAAAATCTGGTGCTTTGCCTGCTTCTATCATCTCCCTTACCTCCTGTATCTTAGGATCTTCAAGTTGACCCTTCCGTATATCTTGTTCGAGGGTCGGCTCTACCTCTATAGTGATTCCTTCCATATGAGCGATGAACCCTAGATTGAGCCGTTCAAACTCTTCGCACAATTCTTGAGGCATCTGGCTAACCATGATCGCATTCACATAACTCTTGCGACTCAAGGCATCAGCAACCACATTTACCTTCCCTGGGTCATAGTGTATCTCCAGATTATAATCCTTGATGAGCTCTAACTATCTTCGCTGTCTCAAGTTGAGGTCGTTCTGAGTGAAGATATACTTCAGGCTCTTATGGTCGGTGTATATCTGGCATTTGTGACCCAGCAAATAATGCCTCCATATCTTCAGAGCATGTATCACTGCTGCTAGCTCCAAGTCATGTGTAGGATAGTTCTGTTCATGTTTTCTCAACTGACGGGACGCATATGCAATCACATGTCCCTCTTGCATCAACACACAGCCAAGACCTTGCTTAGAAGCATCACAATAAATGTCGAAACTCTTGTGGATATCGGGCATGCCTTTTTCTCAACTCTTCAAAACTATCTTGGCATGCCTCTGACCATTCGAACTTCTTGTCTTTCTCTAGTAGTGAAGTAAGAGGTTTCACTATCTTAGAGAAGCCTTCTATAAATCTCCGATAGTATCCCGCGAGTCCTAAGAAACTCCGGATTTCCGATACGGTCGTAGGTGGCTTCCAATTCAGCACATCTCTAACTTTCCCTGGGTCTACTGCAATACCTCCCTTGGTGATAACATGGCCACGAAAAGAGACCTCCTCCAACCAGAATTCACACTTACTGAGCTTCGCATACAACTGGTTATCCCTGAGTTTCTGCAAAATAAGTCTCAAATGCTCCTCATGTTCCTCCTCATTCCTGGAGTACACCAGAATATCATCAATGAATACCACCACAAACTTATCAAGATATTCCATGAACACCTTATTCATCATATACATGAAGTAAGCTGGAGCATTAGTCAATCCAAACGACATGACTGTGTACTCATATAGCCCATATCTAGTAGTGAAAGCTGTCTTGGCAATATCTGAAGGTCGTATCCTCAGCTGGTGATACCCTGACCTTAAATCAATCTTGGAGAATACCTCGGCTCGCCTCAACTGATCAAACAAGTCTTCTATACGAGGCAACGAATACTTATTCTTGATGGTAACCTCATTCAAGGCTCTATAATTGACACACATCCTCTGCATACCATCTTTCTTTTCAACGAAGATCACAGGTGCTCCCCAAGGTGAAGAACTAGGATGAATGTACCCCTTATCTAGCAATTCTTTCAGTTGTTTCTTAAGTTCCTCTAATTCACCAACTGACATTCTATATGGCCTCTTGGCAATAGGTGCAGTACCAGGTAAAAGATCTATAATAAATTCAATGTCACGTTCAGGTGGCATACCTGGCAAATCATCAGGGAAGACATCCGGGTACTCGTAGACAACTCTGATATCCTCCATCAAATTTGCCTTCAACTGATTCGCTGCACAATCTGCTGCCGACGGGAGTGTTGCAACAAACTCAAACCTTTCACCTTCCTGGCTAGTGAGAACCACTGATCGCTTGGAACAATGAATCACTGCGTCGTATTTTGTCAACCATCCCATTCCGAGAATAATATCAATACCACTTGATGGCAAGACTATCGGGTTTGCACAGAATTCCTTGCCCATGATTTGTATTTTTATCCCGAGACATCGATACACAGCCCTCATATTTCCCCCAGGTGAATTTACTAACATGGAACTAGGCATGGTGCATAGGGGAATGGAGTACTTAGCAACGTACTCAGCAGAGATGAATGTATGCGATACTCCAGAATCAAATAAAACTGATGCAGGGGCTGAGTTGACAAGAAACATACCGAACACAACATCCTGAGCTTCCTGAGCGGTCTCCGCGGCGACATGATTTACATGCCCGCGGACGAAGTTCTGCTGACCCTTGTTGCTCTACGGTGTCTGGTTGTTGTTTCTAGGCTGCTGCTGCTGCGGGGTCTGCCTCTGTCCGCTGTTGTTGAACTGACCTAGAGTGTTCTGGCCATTTCCCTTGGAACAACGGTTGGCATAGTGTCCTGCTTCACCACATCTGAAGCAAGTATTACCACCGGCGGGAACAGGGGCATTGTTTCTCATTGGTGTGCCCGTAGGAGTGCCCTAGCGATTCTGCTGAAAATTGGAGCGCTGCACTGACTGACCTGCGTGCTGAGCTTGCGGCTGCTATTGACCCTATTGGTTGAAACGCTGGTACTGACTTTGCCCAAAGTTGACATTTTGTCCTCCTGAGCGGAAGGGTGTTCCTTGAGGGGCGTTGAAGCGAGGATGTGCATTGCTGCTGGACTGCGTCGATGACTCGTACTTTCTCTTCTGCTCACCCATCTCCTTGCGAGCATGCTCCACTATGATAGCCTTGTCCACCATCTTCTGGAAACTATCAAAAGTGTGCACCATTAATTGATACTTGATAGGACCAATTAGACCCTCCTTGAAGTGATCCTGCTTCTCCTCATCATCTGCAACATCTGCAGGGGCGTAACAAGACAGTTGGATGAACTTGTCCCGATACTCGCTCACGGACATTGTCCCTTGTTTTAATGCAAGGAACTCTTGTTTCTTGAGCTTCATCAGGCCCTTGGGTATGTGCTGCTCCCTGAACTTGCTTCTGAACTCCTGCCAATTGATGGTGTCGGGGTTGTTGTGAGCTGCTGTGTAAGCATCCCACCAATCTGCGGCGGTACCTTCCAGTCTGCCTGAGGTGTAAAGGACCTTCTCCCTGTCGGTGCACTGGGCGAGGTTGAGCATCTTCTCCACTGTCTTGATCCAGTCATCAGCTTGAAGTGGATCGGGTGAGTGAGAGAATGTGGGAGGCTTGTGACTCATGAACTCCCTGTGTCTGTCCCTTGCTGGTGGTGGTGGAGCTTGGTTCATATGAGCCTGCATCTTAGCGATGGTGTTCGCCATGTTGGTCAGCAGCTGAGTTTGGGCGGCGAGAAACTGCTCCATCCCTGCAGTGGCGCCAGGTGTGGTTGGCTTGGTTGCGGATCGGGGTTGGTGTTGTTGCGCGCCCTCCGTCGCGGCGCTGTAGGCTGATCAAATCCTGACCCGGACCTGGTGTTCACCATCTGATTGGGTTAGAAAAAGGAGACTCATGAATTCAATCATGGAAAGAGGATAGTGTGACACTCAGGTAAATAGCATGGTCACACCCTAGATTTTTAGTGTGTTGTTGTGTACAAAATGTGGCAAAAGTGTGTTTAAAAATTTTAATGCTAAGAAAAAGTGATTGTTTATATAATTATATTTTAATAGAGGTCCTTTTGTGCTAAATGGGTGAATATGGAGGGTAGAATTCAAATGTATGAGGGTTATTTTGCAAAAGTCCAAAACTTGTGTTTAAATCGCAAAAGTAAGTGAAACTACCTTTTGGATATATGTGTAGTGTAGTTTTATCTATAGGATTTACATAAAGTTTGAAAACTTTGCTAAGTTTCATATTAATTTCAAAATTGTTGCCCTTCTACAAATGAACCCTAAAGCAAAGTTGTAGATCTTGAAAAACCCTGCACTTTTGCTTTTGGGCCCATCTACATTTGAGCTCTGGTTTGAAAGTTATATGTGCATTACAGTGAGGTCCCTGAACTTTCTGCTTTTTACAACTAGGTCCCCTTCGTCTTCCCCAGTCCCGATCTCCTTTCTGCTTCTCTGCTGCACGCCGCCGCCTCTGCTCGGCCATGTGCGCCGCCCGCAGCTCTGCGCCGCCCTTCCACGCGTCGCCCCACCCCTTTACCCACCGCCCGTGCTACCCCTGCTGTCCTCCCCTCCCCTTGCCATGTTGGGCCACCGGAGCCGAGCAACCGCCATGCATCCGAGGGAATCACCGGCGCCGCCCGCCGTCTTGAGCCCAATCTCATGGCTGGTTCTCCTCTCCCTCTCTTCCTTGAAGCAATGTGCTGCTATAAGGCCGACCCAAACCCCTTTCCCCGGCCTGTTTCCCGCTTTCTTCTTCCTTGCGCCACCGAAGTCCGCCCGTGCTCCTCGCCGGCATTCACAGCGATCACTCCACCCCGCCCAAATTCCAGCCGCACACCGCTCCCTCACCTCCTCCCCTAGCCTCCCGACCTAATCCGGTCCAACCCCCGGCCCTCCCTCGCCGGAATCGCCTCCACCCCGAGCCGCCCATCACCGGAGCCGCCTGAGCTCGACCTCACCATCGACAGCCAATCCAAGTACGGGAATCGCATCCCCAACTCCCCCTGGTGCTCGTGCACGTGTTAGATTCCCTTGTTCGCCGGCCCTTCGCCGGGAACGTCGGTGACCCGACACGGCCGCTGTGGCAGAACCAACCTGAATTATTCCGGCTCAAGTACGTGAGTCCATTCCTGAGGGCTCCAACGTGCTTCAAACGGTATAATCCCTTGGCCTGTCGGGTAACTGTGGCAGAACCAACCTGAATTATACCGGCTCAAGTACGTGAGTCCATTCCTGAGGGCTCCAACGTGCTTCAAACGGTATAATCTCTTGGCCTGTCGGGTAACGTCCCGATAAACCACCGAATACAGGATCAATAAGGTTAGCTCACACGAAGGTGAGTCCAGAGATACAGTCACCATCATATTTTACATCACAGGGAATTACATTATAAGAGTTTCCAAAAGTAGTACGAAGTTTCAACTCAGAGAGATTATTACAAACTGTTAAAGTTAAGGTTCTTAGCAGCGGAAAACATACGCGACGATTCCTAACACGTCGTCAAGACGGATGCCATGCTAAGCCCGGGCACGACATCACTCGGTATCCTCAATGTTGGCCGGGGACGGATCCCATTCCACGAACCAACCATCTGGAAGAGCACAGGGCCAAGGCATGGGAAGAGTAGGGTCTTCAAAGACTTTACCTGAAAAACATAACCCTAGCAAGGCTGAGTATACTAATACTCAGCAAGGCTTACCCGAGGAGTTCACGAGCTTTCTTGCGGTAGGAAGATTCAATGAGTCAGGGCAAACCTCGGGGTAGCCTTGGTAGTGGAGAAGAATGGGCGGAAAGTTTTCCCGTGATGAACAGGATTGACGATGAGAAGTGCTCGATGGTGACGTGGTTGGTGATCCGTGGTGATGATAGTCGGCTTTGCCACAGCAATGATGTTTCGGCGAAGGGTTCCGAAGAGGCTCGATAAGAGGGTTCACGAGCTTTCTTGTGGTGTTGTGGTCTTGCTCGGACGATCGGTGAGGAGTAAGAATTGCTGGATGTCGTGGACTCATGGAAGAAGCCAATAAGGCCGGATTGGTTCGCTATGCCGACTCCTCCACGAACATCAGGGTTTCCTTGCTCACGGCTAAGCCTCCACTGCTCACGCGCGTGTGCCACTGAAACACGGTCGGCACACCCGCGTAGCCTCCGGCAGGACCATCGCCACGCCTGGTCGCATCTCCTGCGCTGTTTCTGTTCTGCTCTCACACCACTAGCCCTCAACTTGCTCGCGCGTGGCCCGTTGCCTTGCACGCGCTCACACCTGCGGAAACGAGCCGAGCCGGCCACTGGTAAAACACTTCCGCTCGCACTCGCGAACGCGCCGGTTCAATTCCGCTCGGACCTCCGGGTTCTGCAACTCCGCCGCCCTCTCCATCTACTGTGACACCATCAGGGCCGGCCTACCACCGCCGCCGGTCTTGCGCTGCGCGTCAAACCCGCGCCGCGTTACTTCTGCCTCGACCTCCATATAGATGAAGAGAGCTCGCCGTGCGTGGCTCCTCCGAGCTCGTTATCCTATGATTTACCTTTCAGCTACAACACATGCATATCACATAAGGTACAAATAAAGCATTCATTCCCTAATATTTAACCTAGGCTACAAATCAAAGACTTTCATTTCAAAGGCACAACATAAAACTTGTAGATTTTGATCTAAGGATTCAAACAAAACTGATTTTGTATTTTTATAAGTTTCTTATGAATTTCCATGGAAAGTAGAAGTTCACTGATTTGAAATAAAGAAGCTCTGGAAATTTTATAGAGAACACCCTAGAACTTTCTAAATCGAAGCAATTAAGTCCCTGGTAGGGGAAAACAGAGAATAGGAAGATAACGATGATGTTCCGGCAAAGGGGTCGCCGGTATTAGGAAGATTCAGTGGATCAGGGCAAACCTTGGGGTAACCTTAGTTGTGAAGGAGAATGGATGGAAAGTGAATTCCCGCGATGAACAGGATTGGCGATGAGAAGTGCTCGACGGTGACGAGGTTCCGTGGGTGACGAAGAAGCTTGCCAGGGGATTGTAGTGGGTGGAGGATGGCCAGAGAGGTATTCCTCACGGTGATCTGTGGCGACGATAGTCGGCTTTGCCACGGCAACAATGTTTCAGTGAAGGGATCCAAAGAGGCTCGATGGGGGTCCAAGAGCTTCCTCGAGGTGTGGTGGTCTTGCTTGATCGATCGGCAAGGAATAGGAGATGCTGGACGTCGTGGACTCATGGGATGAGACGATGGAGCCGGATTGGTTCACTATGCCAACTCCTCCGCGAACCTCAAGGTTCTCCTGCTCGCACAAGAAGAAACCCTCCTCGACCTGACTACTCCGGTGCGTGTACTGCCGGCATACTTGCGCAGCCATTCGCAAGGCCGCCGTTCCCATTCTGCTTCCACACCAACGGCCCCCAGCCTGCATGCGCGTGGTTGGTTGCCTTGCATACGCACATGCCTGCGGAATCGAGCCAAGCCGGCCACCAGCAGAACACTCCCGCTCGCATCCGCGGACGTGCTAGTCCAAATCCGTCTGGACCTTTGGGTCCTTTAACTCCGCCACCCATTCCACCTGCTGCGACGCCATCAGGGCCGGCCTACCACCGCCGTCGATCTTGCGCTGCGCGTCGAACCCGCGCTGCGTTGCTCCGGTCCCGACCTCCACATAGATGAAGGAAGTTCGCCGTATCTGGCTGCACCGAGGCTCCTCCGAGCTCATCGCGCCCAGTCGCCGCTGTGACTGTTCATGTGTCTGTAAGCTAGGCTTATAATTTGATAGTGTGAAGTGTATGCTTGTTAGTGTAAAACCATGTGTGTTTGTGTGAAACTTTTAAAAATTTAAAGTGAAAGTAAAAAGGGTATTTATGTAATTTTATAAAAGTACAAGTCCTTTTATGCAAAATAGGTGATTTACAAAAGTAATCTTCAAAATTTACTAGGGGCCAAATTATAAGAATGCAAGTAATCATGACAGCTTTGAAAACTTGCATTTAGGCCCAAGTTGTGTGTAAAATATGTAACAAGGACAAATCTTTAGAAAACTTAAAGTTAGTCCAAAATTTCAAAATAAAGTTGCATACTTTTAGTTTTTGAACTTAAACCCTAAAGCAAAGTTGTAGAGCTTGAAAAGTTGTACAACTTTCATTTTGGTCATTTCTTCATTAGAGCCCTATATCAGTGGGAAATTTAGTTTTACTTTCAGGCCCTTGAAGATTTTACATTTTGCAAACAGGTCCTTGGCGCCTTCAACCTGTCTTCTTCCTCTGGCCGCCTCCCCTGTTCCTCTGTTCCACGCCCGCCGCCGCCGTTCTTCTTTAAACCCCGGCCGTCAGTGCAGCCCCCCTCGCTCCCCCTCATTCCTAGGCGCCGCCCTAGGCCTGCCCCTTTGCCCTAGCCCGCCTCCGTGGCACCTCCTCGCACCTCCAACGCACCCAGCGCCGCCGCCGGCACTGCCACCTCCGCGCCGCCGTGGTGCTCGGCCGTGCGCCCCTCTCCTCCCTTCCTTTCCCTATAAATAGCACCCCCGGGACCTCTGGGAGCTGTTCCCCCACTCCTTTGCGCCTCTCCCACGCTGCAGCACAGCTCCCCGCGCCACCGTGCCGCCGCCGCTCCTGCTTCACGCCGGCGGATCTCCTCCGGCTGTCCTTCCTCCTCCCAAGAACGCCAATAGGTGCGCCCGGATGCCCTCTTTCTCCCCACCCTATTCCCCTTGCTAATTAACCACTCCATCGCCGGAATTTGAGATGGAACCGAGCTCCACCGGCCATCCATGGCAGAAGGACCCAATTGTAAAGCCCCAAATCTTTCCAAGGGTCCAAATGAAAGTTTTCAACCCTTCCTTCCTTTCCAATGTACTGAACTTTGAAAATTCCTAGAAAATCGTAGAAAAATCAAAAAAATGTAAAACTAGTTGGACTTGAATCTTTATTTCAAACTCTATCACTTTTGTTTTATGACCATGTTATGAAAGTAGATGGTTTGTGCTGTGTTTAAAATAGAAGTAAATGGGTGCTTGTTATTTCATGTGAGTGGTATTTTTGGTTTGTAAATTCAATAGAAAATTGTAGGAAATTCCAAAAATTGCAAAACCAGTTTTGTTTGAAACTAGATTTTGAACTCTATAACTTCTATTAACTGAGTTTGATTTGAAACCAGATAGTTTTGAATCAATGTTGAATTTAAGACATGGGAATGTAATATCCTATCCGTAATTCCAATTTTAATCCTATAGGTTAACTATGTGATCATGATTTTTGACATGCAACCTCCATTGATTAAATATGGAGTGATGTGGAAATTTCAAACTTAATCTTGATTTATAATTTAATTCATATAAGTTAATCAGTTCAATTCGTTTTATATAAAAAAAATTAGCTAAGTACTATTTAGTAAAACCTATCTAATTAGATCTTTTAGTCAAAATCTTTTAAGTATGCAATTGATCCGTGTTTAAATTTTCAAAACTTTATAACCTTAATTATTCAAGGTTCACATTCAATTTTGAATTTAATTTAAACTTAAAATATTTTAATTCCTATTTTCAATTAAATCAATGCTATAATCATGAATTGAATGTAAATGATTCAGAGCTTAGGTTCCCTTTTTGTACCATAAGTTCTTAAGTGTTAACCTTTTGGATTGCAGCTAATCTTTGAAATATAGCTTGTGTCCTTCTTGTTTAGCCTTGTGTAAAAATTTTCAAGTCTTTTCCTGCTCTTTAGCTATGGAATTTAAGTGCCTTTGTGTTGTAGTTGATGAAATGTTTGTTTGTAGATTTTAATCTTGCTAGGACCTTTTCTGTAAAATCAGCACACCCCGGCCTTTATCGATCACATACCTTTAGGATACACTTAACGACTACATACCTATCGGCTAGGTACTCTGTCAGATTAAAATGTGAATCGGCTATGTGTGAACCTTTGTTAAACAGCCGATTTATCTGAGTTTTCACACTAGATCTTAAGATTCTTGCTTTCGGCTAATCCAAGCTGATTTTAGTTGTTTTCCATATAGGTCAATTGTGTCCGATCGATTCTTAGTTTTCCAATCTTTACCGGCACACACTTCCACCTGCCGATTTGTCGGCTAAGAAGTAGGTCACGTACAACCCATCAGCTATACACCTATCGGCCACATTCTCGTTAGACTAGTTTCGCACTTGTGGTCTCACCAACCTAGTTTAATATTAGTGTTCTGTTACACCTAATTCTTGAAATAAGTCTAACTTAGCTAACCCTATCGGCTGTACGGCACTCAATTGTTGTGTTGACGTAATCCAGCCGATACAACCACACCTAGTTACCTAGGATAACCTTTAAGCACATTTCAGTTAAGACACAACTGCTTTAAGAAGCATCCCTCTGCTAAAGTGATCGATGTTTTCATCGATCAATTAGAAAACCAGTGCACCTGTCAATCGGCTACCCAGACCAAAGTACACAACCTTGAATCAGTAAGATCGCACAGTAGACACGCCTCTGTTAGACATGACCAAAGCACCTCAATCGGCTAAACCTGATGCATCCTCATCGGTTACGGCCAAGACCTATACACCAACCCATTAGATAACCAAACATGCTACCTAATGAAGTTAGTATAGATGTTTAGGGTAACCCACCCTGTTGCTTAACGTAACTAGTTAGTTTGGTTGATACCCGATAAATGACTGCCCAGTACAGGGTAGTTAAATTGTTTGTCAAAATGTAATGTTCCTTTATTTGGATTGCAACTTTATCGTGAATTGAAATGAAAGTGTATGCATCCATTGAACTCCATCTTGCATATCATGTAGACTCGATCTCTCCCTCGCTGACGGAAGTTACCAGCTAATCCTGGAACCAGAAGGAGGTTGTTCTGAAGACCCTAAGAACTTCGTCAGGGAATTCTCTGAAGGCCCGAACCAAAGTTCGGACGTTATTAACTTGACTAACCCCAGCCCCGCCAGTAAAGGCAAGCCCTGGACATAACCCACTATTTTAATTATACTGCAATCTATATCTATTTACGTATTCTATGCATTAAGTTCTTAGGAATTGCTTGAAACCCTAGTTGCATTCTCCTAGGAACCGATGTATTGAATACTAGTATTTGAGTCCGGCTAGCTGCTATGCTAATAGGGCCGGTAGAAGTCGGGTGATTTCCTGTCACTCGCGCGATAAAGGAATTGTAATGTTTACATTCCTGTTACCACTATAAGGATGCCGGACGGGAGTTTTGAGAGGTATCATGGTTGAGGTGATACCCCGTCTGTGTTGTTGAATTGGATAAGGTCGCAGTGTGTGGTAGTGCGGGTTAAGCGTTTGAAAGTACTAGCCACATGCCGTGAGTTATGGGTAAGCGGTAAGCTTAGTAGCCAATCGGCCCGAGGAGTGGACATACCTCCGACCACATGTATTTGGTTCTTCTGGTTACTTATGTTCGATTGGGGAAATACGTGTTGCAAGGGCAACCAGGAATACGTGTTTTGTAGTCGCGCTACAGACGTATGTCCTGCACTTTGGGAGTGCGTATGTTCCTGCAGTCGCTTGTGGTGGACCTGTCCACGAGTCGGAATGAAAGGCAAACGGTTGCTTCGGAACTATCGTTGGATGTTCCAAGCGTGTGAGTTAGGTTTACCTTGCAAGGTTGAAAATTCGATTCTGAATCGTCCGCTTCTCACGAAGATTGAGACTGCTTGATCCCTTTACCACATAGAGTAACAAGAGCAATGTTATGATTATTAAAGATGATGTTTGGCTAAAGATCTTACCATGCTTGAGTAGTTATAGGTGCTCACCTAGAATGGATAATCAACTAGAACCTGAAAGGTAAAAGTTGAAATTAAGGATCTACTCTTTGTTGCTTTTCAGCTGAAACTAAACCCAGAACCATTATAAGCTTTCATAAGTCTAGTTATGGGCTAAGTATACCCAATTCCGGGTAAGCCTTGCTGAGTATTAGTATACTCAGCCTTGCTAGTTATATGTTTTGCAGGTAATGTCTTGAAGACCCTACTCTTCCCTTGCCTTGGCCTTGTGCTCTTTCAGAAGATTGATCCGTGGAATGGGATCCGTCCTCGGCCAACATTGATGGTATCGAGCGATGTCGTGCTCGGGCTTAGCATGACATCCGTCTTAACGACGTATTGTAATTATCACGTATGTTTTCCGCTGCTAAAAACCATAGTTTTAACAGTTTGTAATCTTTTCTCTGAATTTGATACTTCGTACCTCTTTTGGATACCCTTGTAATGTAATTTTCTCTGTGATGTAAAATGTGATGGTGATTGTATCTCTGGACTCACCTTCGTGTGAGGTAACCTTATTTGATCCTGTGTATCGGTGGTTTATCGGGACGTTACCCGACAGGCCAAGGGATTATACCGTTTGAAGCACGTTGGAGCCCTCTAGGGTGGACTCGCGTAGTTGAGCCGGTATAATTCAGGTTGGTTCTGCCACAGCTGGTATCAGAGCTATAAGGTTACTTTGGAGATACATTTTACCTTAAAAATGCTTTCAGTATAAAAGTTTGACCAACAAAATGTTTGGCAAAGTCGCGTTGGATTCGTTAAGGATTGAGCTTAGTACATAAAGCCCTAGGGTAATGTTTACGAGGGAAATAGAGGTGGCTATAGTATATATATATAATCCTAACTTCCAGCATTACTTTTCTGTTAAAACTTAAATTCATGCACAACTCAACCTTATATTCTGTAACGACATCTTCCACGATGAGGTAAGAAGGTAAGGATCCTCAGCCAACTGAGGGAGCTTGGCCTTCCTGTCGGTGATGCGGACCGAACGCTGTTTCTCAAGCAGTGGCCTACTTGAGATGCTGCCAATGTACCAATTTCGATTGACTACATTGGGAGTATATGGTTCGGCGCAGGGTATGGCGATCGCAGATCATACCCCCGCATTTTGCGGTACCCCCGTGAATACGTTATCTCAATAACGTATGTTAACATTGTCTGTACGGCGGTAATTGTACAGATGCTGTTTCTATAGTGAACAGTAATGTTTGGGGACGCTTTCATGACATGCTGGCATGAAAGGTTCAACATATATATATATTGTGATTTTTGCAGGTATGCTAACCTCGTTGCGTAAGCTTGAACGTAAGAACGACTAGTATATATATAGGGAGAGACGTATTTATATGATGCCACCGTAACTAACCACGTAAGACCAAGATTACTTGGCAGTTATTTTGTTTGTGAGGACGTGTAGAACGTGCATGCATCATGACATCTTGGATTGACCTGATTGCCTTGTTTGTTACATTGTTGTACTGAAATATGTTGCTTGTATCTGAATGCCTGTTTTGACTTTGTGTAGTAGGAGCCAACGTAATCTGCTAGGCTAACCTAGAGTTAAGACAGTCTTTTGTGAACCAAGTGGATTGGGTTATGTTTGGACCTTATCACCGATCTTAGCTGGACCGCCAAATCAAACCCTTGATTTTGCTTTGAATCTGTTTCGATAGAACCATTGAACTTCTCCTTTGATGGTTAAACCTTGATAATCATCAAATCCTTCAATTCACCATTTAGTGATCTATCTATCCTCTCCTGATGTTGTACCTTATCTTGTTGGCTATTCTGGTTACAACATCCGAAAATTTGTACCTTCGATTTTTGCTCAGATGACTTTAGAAAAAAAAAAGAGAGACAATAGTTACTTTTTGGAATACCATTCTCCCGACAAAAGCCATGCATCATAACGCATACCATCTTTGGTCAGCGCATGGAGTTGCATCATCATCGAAAACCCGTAAACTAACTAGCGGGTGTGCCTCCGGTACAACTTCGGGTTATTTTGGGTTCCTAAATCTATCTTGTTGCTGTTGGCACTACAGGGTTGCTATTTCTCTTTTGTGGTGGTGTTTAATCACATGACCATGATGCCGTGTCGGAACCTAAGGCCTCATGTGCACTGCAGTCACATGATTGAGCCATTAGGAGCGCACTGGTGACTAGGTATATGTGACGTAACCCCACTGCAATCTCTTCTTATGCAACCTTACTAGTGTCCTAACTTTTGATCCTCGCTTAAGGATATAGAACTACCCAGGTGATTAGTTACGAGAGAACGGTTGCAGGGTGCGAGTCGTGTACATCATCAACCCATGATAGCAGTATGCATCATACTTCATGCATTTCATACGTGCATACATTGCAAGTATCATCATCCTTGCATCATAGTGTATGCATCATTTGGTCAGCATCATGGTAATTGCATTGTGTCATATGCATCATCTCGGTCGTGCATGGAATTCTCCATCCTCATGTCGCATCATCATTGCAATCATACATCTCAACAGTGCATCATATTCATGAGTACATATCGAGCATTGCATTCTGAATTGCAGCATTTTATTGTTATTCCTTGATTGCATCGGTATAAATAGGCATATTTTGCAATAAACATCATCTAAAATTATTCAGGTAATAAACTCTGAGCAAGAATGTTTCAAACATCACTTTGACAATCCCTTGTACTATCCTTATTTGTTATCCATGAGTTTTGTGATGAAGGTCACCGACATTTGTCGTCCTCATGTACAATCTCTTATCTTGTCAAACTCACCTATGTACAATCTCTCATACTCTCGTTATACTCATCTCGCCATGCTCTCGTCATCAACCTCAATCTTCCCTAATGTGATTGCTTTTTGCTACTTTTGATGTGTGATTTGCTTTTCTTTCCTTAAAGAGTCTTTCGTCCGAATCTCGGGACGAGATTCTTTTTAGGGGGGGAGGCTGTGACAGTTCATGTGTCTGTAAGCTAGGCTTATAATTTGATAGTGTGAAGTGTATGCTTGTTAGTGTAAAACCATGTGTGTTTGTGTGAAACTTTTAAAAATTTAAAGTGCAAGTAAAAAGGGTATTTATGTAATTTTATAAAAGTACAAGTCCTTTTATGCAAAATAGGTGATTTACAAAAGTAATCTTCAAAATTTACTAGGGGCCAAATTATAAGAATGCAAGTAATCATGACAGCTTTGAAAACTTGCATTTAGGCCCAAGTTGTGTGTAAAATATATAACAAGGACAAATCTTTAGAAAATTCAAAGTTAGTCCAAAATTTCAAAATAAAGTTGCATACTTTTAGTTTTTGAACTTAAACCCTAAAGCAAAGTTGTAGAGCTTGAAAAGTTGTACAACTTTCATTTTGGTCATTTCTTCATTAGAGCCCTGTATCAGTGGGAAATTTAGTTTTACTTTCAGGCCCTTGAAGATTTTACATTTTGCAAATAGGTCCTTGGCGCCTTCAACCTGTCTTCTTCCTCTGGCCGCCTCCCCTGTTCCTCTGTTCCACGCCCGCCGCCGCCGTTCTTCTTTAAACCCCGGCCGTCAGTGCAGCCCCCCTCGCTCCCCCTCATTCCTAGGCGCCGCCCTAGGCCTGCCCCTTTGCCCTAGCCCGCCTCCGTGGCACCTCCTCACGCCTCCAACGCACCCAGCGCCGCCGCCGGCACTGCCACCTCCGCGCCGCCGTGGTGCTCGGCCGTGCGCCCCTCTCCTCCCTTCCTTTCCCTATAAATAGCACCCCCGGGACCTCTGGGAGCTGTTCCCCCACTCCTTTGCGCCTCTCCCACACTGCAGCACAGCTCCCCGCGCCACCGTGCCGCCGCCGCTCCTGCTTCACGCCGGCGGATCTCCTCCGGCTGTCCTTCCTCCTCCCAAGAACGCCAATAGGTGCGCCCGGATGCCCTCTTTCTCCCCACCCTATTCCCCTTGCTAATTAACCACTCCATCGCCGGAATTTGAGATGGAACCGAGCTCCACCGGCCATCCATGGCAGAAGGACCCAATTGTAAAGCCCCAAATCTTTCCAAGGGTCCAAATGAAAGTTTTCAACCCTTCCTTCCTTTCCAATGTGCTGAACTTTGAAAATTCCTAGAAAATCGTAGAAAAATCAAACAAATGTAAAACTAGTTGGACTTGAATCTTTATTTCAAACTCTATCACTTTTGTTTTATGACCATGTTATGAAACTAGATGGTTTGTGCTGTGTTTAAAATAGAAGTAAATGGGTGCTTGTTATTTCATGTGAGTGGTATTTTTGGTTTGTAAATTCAATAGAAAATTGTAGGAAATTCCAAAAATTGCAAAACCAGTTTTGTTTGAAACTAGATTTTGAACTCTATAACTTCTATTAAGTGAGTTTGATTTGAAACCAGATAGTTTTGAATCAATGTTGAATTTAAGACATGGGAATGTAATATCCTATCTGTAATTCCAATTTTAATCCTATAGGTTAACTATGTGATCATGATTTTTGACATGCAACCTCCATTGATTAAATATGGAGTGATGTGGAAATTTCAAACTTAATCTTGATTTATAATTTAATTCATATAAGTTAATCAGTTCAATTCGTTTTATATAAAAAAAATTAGCTAAGTACTATTTAGTAAAACCTATCTAATTAGATCTTTTAGTCAAAATCTTTTAAGTATGCAATTGATCCGTGTTTAAATTTTCAAAACTTTATAACCTTAATTATTCAAGGTTCACATTCAATTTTGAATTTAATTTAAACTTAAAATATTTTAATTCCTATTTTCAATTAAATCAATGCTATAATCATGAATTGAATGTAAATGATTCAGAGCTTAGGTTCCCTTTTTGTACCATAAGTTCTTAAGTGTTAACCTTTTGGATTGCAGCTAATCTTTGAAATATAGCTTGTGTCCTTCTTGTTTAGCCTTGTGTAAAAATTTTCAAGTCTTTTCCTGCTCTTTAGCTATGGAATTTAAGTGCCTTTGTGTTGTAGTTGATGAAATGTTTGTTTGTAGATTTTAATCTTGCTAGGACCTTTTCTGTAAAATCAGCACACCCCGGCCTTTATCGATCACATACCTTTAGGATACACTTAACGACTACATACCTATCGGCTAGGTACTCTGTCAGATTAAAATGTGAATCGGCTATGTGTGAACCTTTGTTAAACAGCCGATTTATCTGAGTTTTCACACTAGATCTTAAGATTCTTGCTTTCGGCTAATCCAAGCTGATTTTAGTTGTTTTCCATATAGGTCAATTGTGTCCGATCGATTCTTAGTTTTCCAATCTTTACCGGCACACACTTCCACCTGCCGATTTGTCGGCTAAGAAGTAGGTCACGTACAACCCATCAGCTATACACCTATCGGCCACATTCTCGTTAGACTAGTTTCGCACTTGTGGTCTCACCAACCTAGTTTAATATTAGTGTTCTGTTACACCTAATTCTTGAAATAAGTCTAACTTAGCTAACCCTATCGGCTGTACGGCACTCAATTGTTGTGTTGACGTAATCCAGCCGATACAACCACACCTAGTTACCTAGGATAACCTTTAAGCACATTTCAGTTAAGACACAACTGCTTTAAGAAGCATCCCTCTGCTAAAGTGATCGATGTTTTCATCGATCAATTAGAAAACCAGTGCACCTGTCAATCGGCTACCCAGACCAAAGTACACAACCTTGAATCAGTAAGATCGCACAGTAGACACGCCTCTGTTAGACATGACCAAAGCACCTCAATCGGCTAAACCTGATGCATCCTCATCGGTTACGGCCAAGACCTATACACCAACCCATTAGATAACCAAACATGCTACCTAATGAAGTTAGTATAGATGTTTAGGGTAACCCACCCTGTTGCTTAACGTAACTAGTTAGTTTGGTTGATACCCGATAAATGACTGCCCAGTACAGGGTAGTTAAATTGTTTGTCAAAATGTAATGTTCCTTTATTTGGATTGCAACTTTATCGTGAATTGAAATGAAAGTGTATGCATCCATTGAACTCCATCTTGCATATCATGTAGACTCGATCTCTCCCTCGCTGACGGAAGTTACCAGCTAATCCTGGAACCAGAAGGAGGTTGTTCTGAAGACCCTAAGAACTTCGTCAGGGAATTCTCTGAAGGCCCGAACCAAAGTTCGGACGTTATTAACTTGACTAACCCCAGCCCCGCCAGTAAAGGCAAGCCCTGGACATAACCCACTATTTTAATTATACTGCAATCTATATCTATTTACGTATTCTATGCATTAAGTTCTTAGGAATTGCTTGAAACCCTAGTTGCATTCTCCTAGGAACCGATGTATTGAATACTAGTATTTGAGTCCGGCTAGCTGCTATGCTAATAGGGCCGGTAGAAGTCGGGTGATTTCCTGTCACTCGCGCGATATAGGAATTGTAATGTTTACATTCCTGTTACCACTATAAGGATGCTGGACGGGAGTTTTGAGAGGTATCATGGTTGAGGTGATACCCCGTCTGTGTTGTTGAATTGGATAAGGTCGCAGTGTGTGGTAGTGCGGGTTAAGCGTTTGAAAGTACTAGCCACATGCCGTGAGTTATGGGTAGGCAGTAAGCTTAGTAGCCAATCGGCCCGAGGAGTGGACATACCTCCGACCACATGTATTTGGTTCTTCTGGTTACTTATGTTCGATTGGGGAAATACGTGTTGCAAGGGCAACCAGGAATACGGGTTTTGTAGTCGCGCTACAGACGTATGTCCTGCACTTTGGGAGTGCGTATGTTCCTGCAGTTGCTTGTGGTGGACCTGTCCACGAGTCGGAATGAAAGGCAAATGGTTGCTTCGGAACTATCGTTGGATGTTCCAAGCGTGTGAGTTAGGTTTACCTTGCAAGGTTGAAAATTCGATTCTGAATCGTCCGCTTCTCACGAAGATTGAGACTGCTTGATCCCTTTACCACATAGAGTAACAAGAGCAATGTTATGATTATTAAAGATGATGTTTGGCTAAAGATCTTACCATGCTTGATTAGTTATAGGTGCTCACCTAGAATGGATAATCAACTAGAACCTGAAAGGTAAAAGTTGAAATTAAGGATCTACTCTTTGTTGCTTTTCAGCTGAAACTAAACCCAGAACCATTATAAGCTTTCATAAGTCTAGTTATGGGCTAAGTATACCCAATTCCGGGTAAGCCTTGCTGAGTATTAGTATACTCAGCCTTGCTAGTTATATGTTTTGCAGGTAATGTCTTGAAGACCCTACTCTTCCCTTGCCTTGGCCCTGTGCTCTTTCAGAAGATTGGTCCGTGGAATGGGATCCGTCCTCGGCCAACATTGATGGTATCGAGCGATGTCGTGCTCGGGCTTAGCATGACATCCGTCTTAACGACGTATTGTAATTATCACGTATGTTTTCCGCTGCTAAAAACCATAGTTGTGACAGTTCGTGTACTTGTAATGCTAGACCTATATTTTGTTAGTGTGAAATATATGTTTGTTTGTATATGTGAAACATTTGAAAATTTAAAGTGCAAGTGAAAAAGGGGTATTTTTGTAATTACAGAAAAATCTAGGGTTGTTTTCGTAAAATGTATTTGGATTGGGGTAATTTCGAAATAAGTGAAACGTGGTTTTGGTAAACATGTTTTTCTTATATTATTCCTTGTAAAAATGTATGTTTATCTGAAAGTTGCATTTGAAATGTGTATGTTGAAGTGTGTAAAAGTTTTGGGTAAAATGGTAAAAATAAGGGTGTTTACGTAATTTTATAAAAGTACAAGTCCTTTTATGCAAGTTTCTGATTTACAAAAGTAACTTTCAAAATTACTTAGGACTAAAGTGTAAAAGATGCAAGTCATCATGACACGTCTATCCAATCATTATGACGATTCTATCCCGTCATTATGACGTATCATAAATGCTTGCATTTAGGTCCTAAATTTTATAAAATTTTGTTCTTTAGGACAAACACAATACAAATCCAACTTTTATTCAAAACTTCACGTGTAAAAATACAAATTTTGAGTTTTTGAACTTAAGCCCTAAAGCAATGTTGTAGAGCTTGAAAAACTCTCCAACTTTCGTTTTGGGCATTTCTTCATTAAGGTTTTAAATCAACGGGAAATTTTGGTTTTACAAACAGGTCCCTGCAGTTTTTCCATATTGCGTATAAGCCCTTGGGGAAAACCAATCCCCTTTCTTCTCTGTTTCCTTATCTCTGGCGCCCTTATCCCCTTCCCCACGGCAGCAGCTCTGTTCAACTCCATTTTCCCCTCCCCACTCTCTCCCCTCAGCTCAAGCAGCAGGGGTCCAGGCGGCTTGGCGGCAGACGCAGCAGGGACGGCCGGGCGGAGGCGAGCGGCCGGGCCCGTGCGGCGCTGGCGCTAGAGCAGGGCGCGGCCAAGGGCGACCCCGAGCGGGTGAGCGGGCGCCGCGGTTTGGCGCTGGGCCCAGGCGCAGGCGCGCGCTGGTGGGGCGCGCGGAAGCCAGAACGGCGAGCGCGGCAGCAGCCAGGCGCGCGCAGGTGGCGGGCCCAGAAGTGGCAGCTCGGGCGCGGCGAGGCCGGGCGCCGAGTGAGCTGGCGGGCCAGGAGCGGAGCTACGGCGTGCGGGAGCACAGCGCAGGGGGCCCGAGCGGCTGGAGGCGCGCAGAGTGGACGCGGGCCGCGGCGCAAGGCGCGGGCCAGCGCGGCGGCTGGGCGGTGCGGAGCAGGCTCGGGCGAGCGGCCCCGAGCGGCTGGTGGCAGCGCGGGCGCGTGGGTAGCAGGTGGCACGCTCGGGGGCAGGTGACGGCAGGCGCTGGGCAGCGCCGGAGGTGCGCGGCGCTGGGGGCGAGCGGCGCGCGGGTGAAGTGCGCGCGGGAGCCAAGGCGGCAAGTGCAGGCGTGAGCCCCGAGCGGTGTGTGGCCAGGCGAGTGAACAGGCAGTGGGAGGAGCGGAGCGTGAGAATGCAGACTGCGCTGGCGTGCGGCCTAGAGTATGCACAGGCGGCCGGACGAGCTAACGCAGGCAGGACGGCTCGCGAACGCGGAGGGCGCTGGAGACACGGTTGGCGGCGCGCGCGTGAATGGCTCGGCCGGAGCAGGAGCAGCATGCGCACGGCCGGAGGTGTGCGCGAACAGGTGTGCGCAGGCGCGGGTGTGGACGCTGCTCGCGCGGGAGGCGTGACGCTGACGCGTGAGTGGCATACGAGCCAAGCGGCGCTGGAGCGGTTCGCGGGCGGTGTAAAAGCGAACCTGAGCGACGCCGAGCAGGTGACGCGAGCGTGCGCGCGGTGACGCGCGAAAGCTGGCGATGTGTGCAAGTGTTGGGCGGCCGGAGCAGAGCGGGCCCATGAGCGCGAGCAGGCGATACTGAAGTGTGACGTGCCGAGCAACGGCACGCGCAGGAGGAGTTGTGGTGGAGAACTATTGTGCGAGATGCAGGAACGCGATGGCCGTCTCGAGGACGCAGCTCAGGTGTTCGACGAAATGTCGGTACGCGTGGTGCTGAAGAACGCGAGGGTCCTGCTGTTGAGCGAGGCGTCAAGGGTGCAGGACGCCGTCGGGCGGATGTGGCAACGGCGTGCCAGAAGGTCGCACGCAGTGCGGGAGGTGCGGCGGTGCGACGATTCGGGGTGGACCCGCCCAGGGGGCAGTAGAGTCACGCGTAGAAGACGTCGAAGGCCGTTGAGGAGAAAGCAGTGGACGAGATCAGGCGGCACTGTGAACTTTTCGTGGAGGGTTTGGAGGTGGTCAGGTGCGAGCAGACCATGGCCCTCGCGGAGGCAGAGAGGGCGAGTGTGGCGCGGCGAGGCGAAAGCGAAGGTCCGGACGGATTTGGACTAGCACATCCACGGATACGAGCGAGAGTGCTCTACCGGTGACCGGCTCAACTCGATTCAGCAAACGCGTGCGTGTACAAGACAACAGGCCATCTTCCACCCACGGCAACCATCCCTGACGAACTTCTTCATCATCCACGGAATCTCGTCGTCGTCGAGCTCATCTTATCATCGCCAATCCTATTCACCGCGGGAATTCACTTTCCGCGTGTTCTCCTTCATAACCAAGGCTACCCCAAGGTTTGCCCTGATTCTCTGAATCTTCTTAATGCCGTCGATTCCTTTGCCGGAATATCGCCGTTAACTTCCTATTATCCGTTTTCCCGGACCAGGGACCAAATTGCTATGTTTTAGAAAGTTCTAGGGTATTCTTTGTAAAATTTCCAAAGCTTTCTGTATTTCAAATCGATGAACTTCTACATTTCATAGATTTTCGTAGGAAGTTCATAAAAATGTAAAATCAGTTTTGTTTGAAACCCTAAGTCAAAACCTGCAAGTTTTATGTTGTGCTCTTGAATTGAAAATCTTCAATGTGTGGTTTAGGTTAAATGTTAGGGAATGAATGCTTCATTTGTGTCTTTTGTGATATGCATGTGTTATAATTGAGTATAGATTATAGGATGTGTGTATCAGATGGAGAAATGTAATAAGTAGTTAATCCATCACACGAACGCTCTTATCCCTGCCATCAAGACATTATTCTCGTCTTGGTTGCAATCTCCTTAAGGCCTTTTTCGTATAAAGATTCCTGCTAGTCCCTGTGTATCTGCTGCTTAGCCACTACATCTCGGCAGCTGTGTTTCAGTGTCAGGCTATCAGCCCAGCCACTTAGCATCTGTTTTCTTTAAGTGTATGACGTTTCTGCGTAACAGCTGTCGGTCGATACTTCTACCATCGGCTGATTAGCTGATACGATTGTTATCTTTCTAGTATCGGCTACTATCGATACAATTCCTTTGTTCTGTCCTACATCGACTGCATATAGTCGATATATCAAAGGTGTATACACAATCTTAGGGTTCTTGCTATCGGCCGATCCAAGCCGATTCTAGTCGTTTTCCGTATCGGTCAAATATGGCCGATCAATCCTTAGTTTCCCCATCCTTGTCCACATACTTCTATCAGCCGATTTATCGACTGAGAGATCGGCTATATATCTATCAGCCATATACCCTTAACCACACTCCAATTAGATATACGTCACTCAATAGTTGTGCTGACGTAATCGAGTCGATACAACCACACTTAGTTACTTAGAATAACACTTAAGCACATCTCATTTAAGACAATTGCTTTAGGAATCATCCTTCTGCCAAAGTGATCGATGCTTTCATCGATCATCTAGGAACCCGATGCATTCATCAATCAGCTAAACCCTCGTTATTTCCAATCGGCTCTGTTGTAACCCTCAACAAGTAGCTGTTTCTAGTTAGTTGTCCCCCTAAAACTCTATCTAGGTTTAGTTCAGATCTTTTTGGGTTGATATGTGAATAGTATGTTGTATGAATGCTAGATTGCAATTGAATTGTAAAGTAAGGTAGTTTTATGTACACACTTTAAATGAAATGTTGCATTGCATGTAGATACGATTACTTCGGCAACGGTACCTACGAGATCTCTCCGGAGTCTGCAGAGGATGTTCCTGAAGACCAAATGAACGTCACCAAGGGATTAACTGAAGCCCCGAACCAAAGTTCGGAAGATATTAACATTTCTAACTTCAGACCCACCAATAAAGGCAAGCCCCGGACATAACCCACTATTTTAATTATACTGCAATCTAAATCTATTTACGTATTCTATGCAATAAGTTCTTAGGAATTGCTTGAAACCCTAGATGCATTCTCCTAGGAACCAATGTGATGGATACTAGCTCTTGAGTCCGACTAGCTGCTATGCTAATAAGGCCGGTAGAAGTCGGGTGATTTCCTGTCACTCGCGCGATATAGGAGTTGTAATGTTTACATTCCTGTTATCACTATAAGGATACCGGACAGGAGTTCTGTGAGGTATCATGGTTGAGGTGATACCCCGTCTGTGTTGTTGAATCTGTTAAGGTCGCAGCGTGTGGAAGTGCGGGTTAAGTGTTTGAAAGTACTAACCACATGCCGCGAAATATGGTAAGCGGTAAGCCTAGTAGCCAATCGGCCCGAGGAGTGGACATACCTCCCACCACTCGTCTTGCTTCTTCTGGTTACTTATGTTCGACTGAGGAAATACGTGTTGCAAGGGCAACCAGGAATACGGGTTTTGTAGTCGCGCTACAGACGTATGTCCTGCACGAGTGATGTGCGTATGTTCCTGCAGTCGCTTGTGGTGGCTCTGATCCACGAGTCGGAATGAAAGGTAAACGGTTGCTTCGGAATGACCCTGTGGTGTTCCAAGCGTGTGAGTTAGGTTTACCTTGCAAGGTTGAATTTCGATTCAGGAATCGTCCGCCTCTCACGATGAAATGAGACTGCTTATCCCCTTTTCCACATAGAGTAACAAGAGCAATATTATGGTTATCAAAGATGATGCTTGACCAAAGATTATACCATGCTTGCTTAGATATAGGTGCTTACTTAGAATGGATAATTAACTAGAATCTGAAAGCTAAAACTTGAAATTAAGGATCTACTTTTTGTTGCTTTTCAGCTGAAACTAAACCCAGAACCATTATAAGCTTTCATAAGTCTAGTTATGGGCTAAGTATACCCAATACCGGGTAAGCCTTGCTGAGTATTAGCATACTCAGCCTTGCTAGCTTTATGTTTTTCAGGTAAAGCCTTTGAAGACCCTACTCTTCCCTTGCCCTGGCCCTGTGCTCTTTCAGAAGGTTGGTCCGTGGAATGGGATCCGTCCCCGGCCAGCACTGGTGATATCGAGCGATGTCGTGCTCGGGCTTAGCATGGCATCCGTCTTAATGACGTGTTGTAATCATCACGTATGTTTTCCACTGCTAAAAACCATAGTTTTAACAGTTTGTAATCTTTTCTCTGAATTTAAATCTTCGCACCTCTTTTGGAACCCTTGTAACGTAATTTCCTCTGTGATGTAAAATGTGATGGTGATTGTATCTCTGGACTCACCTTCGTGTGAGGTAACCTTATTGGGTCCTGTGTATCGGTGGTTTATCGGGACGTTACCCGACAGGCCAAGGGATTATACCGTTTGAAGCACGTTGGAGCCCTCTGGAGTGGACTCGCGTACTTGAGCCGGTATAATTCAGGTTGGTTCTGCCACAGCTGGTATCAGAGCTATAAGGTTACTTTGGAGATACATTTTACCTTAAAAATGCTTTCAGTATAAAAGTTTGACCAACAAAGTATTTGGTAAAACCGCGTTGGATTTGTTAAGGATTGAGCTTAGAACGTAAAGCTCTAGGGTAATGTTTATGAGGGAAGTAGAGGTGGCTATAGTATATATATGTATATATATAACCCTAACTACCAGCATTACTTTCTGTCAAAACTTAAATTCATGCACAACCCAACTTTACTTTCTGTAATGACACCTTCGATCGTAAGGTAAGAAGGTAAGGATCCTCAGCCAACTGAGGGAGCTTGGCCTTCCCGTCGGTGATGCGAACCGAACGCTGTTTCTCAAGCAGTGGCCTACTTGAGATGCTGCCAATGTACCAACTTCGGTTGACTACATTGGGAGTATATGGTTCGGCGCAGGGTATGGCGATCGCAGATCATACCGCCGCATTTTGCGGTACCCCCGTGAATACGTTATCTCGATAACGTATGTTAACGTTGTCTGTACAGCGGTAATTGTACAGATGCTGTTTCTATAGTGAACAGTAATGATTGGGGACGCTTTCACGACATGCTGGCATGAAAGGTTCAATATATACATATTGTGTTTTCTGCAGGAATGCTAACCACGATTCGATAGGCTTTGAACGGTTAGGATTATCGACTAGTTATTATAGGGAGAGACGTATTTATATGATGCCACCGTACTTAACCACGTAAGACCAAGATTACTTGGCAGTTATTTTTGTTTGTGAGGACGTATAGAACGTGCATGCATCATGTTATCGTGGATTGACCTGATTGTCTTGTTTGTTATGTGATTGTATTGAAATATGTTGCTTGTATCTAAATGCCTGTATAGACTTTGTGTTGTGGGAGCCAATGTAATCTGATAGGCTATCCTAGAGTTGGGAAAGTCTTTAGTGAATCAAATCAGTTGGGTCATGTTTGGACCTTATCGTCGATCTTAGCTTGACCGCTAAATCAAATCCTTGATCTTGTTTTAAATCTGTTTCGGCAGAATCATTGAGTTCCTTCCTTTGATGGTCACATTTTGATAATCATCAGCAAACCCTTCAATTCATCATTCAGTGATTCATCCATCCTTTCATGATGTTGTACCCTATATTGTGGGCTATTCTAGTTACAACATCTGAATGTCGCACCTTCAGTTTTTGCTCAGATGATTTTGAACAAATTAAAAAGATGTATAACAATAATCACTTTTTGAATACAATTCTCCTAGCGAAAGTCATGCATCATAACATATACCATCTTTGGTCAATGTATAGTGTTGCATCATCATCGAAAGCCCGTAGACTAACTAACGAGTGTGCCTCTTGTACAGCTTTAGGTTGTTTTCGGCTTCTTAAGACCTATCTTGCTGCTGTTGGCACTATAGGGTTGCTATTCCTCTTTTGTGGTGGTGTTTAATCACATGATCATGTTGCCGTGTCGGAACCTAAGGCCTCATGTGTGCTGCAGCCATATGATTGAGCCATTAGGAGCGCACTGGTGACTAGGTCTATGTGACGTAACCCCGCTGCAATCTCTTCTTATGCAACCTTACTAGTGTCCTAACTTCTAATCCTTGTCTAAGGATATAGAACTACCTAGGTGTTAGTTACGAGAGAACGGTTGTAGGATGCGAGTCATATGCATCATTAACTCATGAGGGTATGCATCATACTTCATGTATTACATGTGTGCATGCATTGCAAGTATCATCATCCTTGCATCATGGTGTATGCATCATTTGGTCAACATCATGGCAATTACATTGTGTCATATGCATCATCTCGATCGTGCATGGGATCTCTCATCCTCATGTTGCACCATCATTATAATCATACATCTCAGCAGTGCATCACATTCATGGTTATATATTGAGCATTGCACTCTGAGTTGGAACCTTTTGTCATAATTCCTTGATTGCATCGGTATAAATAGGCATGTTTTGCAATCAGCATCATCTCAATCATTTAAGTAATAAACTCTGAGCAGGAATGTTTCAAACATCACTTATCAGTCTCTTGTGCTATCCTCACTTGCTAACCATAAGTTTTATGATGAATGTCGCCGACATTTATCATCCTCATGATTGTGATCTCAGCTCTATGAGAACTTGACCGCTTTTCTCTCTTTTCTCTCGTCATACTCATCCATGTACAATCTATCAATGTTTGGGTTATACTCATCTTGTCATACTCTAATGACTTTTACCATCAATATCAATCATCTCTAGTGTGATTGCTTCCTGCCACTTCTGATGAGTGATTTGCTTTTCTTCCCTTAAAAAGTCTTTCGTCCGAATCTCGGGACGAGATTCTTTTTAGGGGGGAAGGCTGTGACAGTTCGTGTACTTGTAATGCTAGACCTATATTTTGTTAGTGTGAAATATATGTTTGTTTGTATATGTGAAACATTTGAAAATTTAAAGTGCAAGTGAAAAAGGGGTATTTTTGTAATTACAGAAAAATCTAGGGTTGTTTTCGTAAAATGTATTTGGATTGGGGTAATTTCGAAATAAGTGAAACGTGGTTTTGGTAAACATGTTTTTCTTATATTATTCCTTGTAAAAATGTATGTTTATCTGAAAGTTGCATTTGAAATGTGTATGTTGAAGTGTGTAAAAGTTTTGGGTAAAATGGTAAAAATAAGGGTGTTTACGTAATTTTATAAAAGTACAAGTCCTTTTATGCAAGTTTCTGATTTACAAAAGTAACTTTCAAAATTACTTAGGACTAAAGTGTAAAAGATGCAAGTCATCATGACACGTCTATCCAATCATTATGACGATTCTATCCCGTCATTATGACGTATCATAAATGCTTGCATTTAGGTCCTAAATTTTATAAAATTTTGTTCTTTAGGACAAACACAATACAAATCCAACTTTTATTCAAAACTTCACGTGTAAAAATACAAATTTTGAGTTTTTGAACTTAAGCCCTAAAGCAATGTTGTAGAGCTTGAAAAACTCTCCAACTTTCGTTTTGGGCATTTCTTCATTAAGGTTTTAAATAAACGGGAAATTTTGGTTTTACAAACAGGTCCCTGCAGTTTTTCCATATTGCGTATAAGCCCTTGGGGAAAACCAATCCCCTTTCTTCTCTGTTTCCTTATCTCTGGCGCCCTTATCCCCTTCCCCACGGCAGTAGCTCTGTTCAACTCCATTTTCCCCTCCCCACTCTCTCCCCTCAACTCAAGCAGCAGGGGTCCAGGCGGCTTGGCGGCAGACGCAGCAGGGACGGCCGGGCGGAGGCGAGCGGCCGGGCCCGTGCGGCGCTGGCGCTAGAGCAGGGCGCGGCCAAGGGCGACCCCGAGCGGGTGAGCGGGCGCCGCGGTTCGGCGCTGGGCCCAGGCGCAGGCGCGCGCTGGTGGGGCGCGCGGAAGCCAGAGCGGCGAGCGCGGTAGCAGCCAGGCGCGCGCAGGTGGCGGGCCCAGAAGCGGCGGCTCGGGCGCGGCGAGGCCGGGCGCCGAGCGAGCTGGCGGGCCAGGAGCGGAGCTACGGCGTGCGGGAGCACAGCGCAGGGGGCCCGAGCGGCTGGAGGCGCGCAGAGTGGACGCGGGCCGCGGCGCAAGGCGCGGGCCAGCGTGGCGGCTGGGCGGTGCGGAGCAGGCTCGGGCGAGCGGCCCCGAGCGGCTGGTGGCAGCGCGGGCGCGTGGGTAGCAGGTGGCACGCTCGGGGGCAGGTGACGGCAGGCGCTGGGCAGCGCCGGAGGTGCGCGGCGCTGGGGGCGAGCGGCGCGCGGGTGAAGTGCGCGCGGGAGCCAAGGCGGCAAGTGCAGGCGTGAGCCCCGAGCGGTGTGTGGCCAGGCGAGTGAACAGGCAGTGGGAGGAGCGGAGCGTGAGAATGCAGACTGCGCTGGCGTGCGGCCTAGAGTATGCACAGGCGGCCGGGCGAGCTAACGCAGGCAGGACGGCTCGCGAACGCGGAGGGCGCTGGAGACACGGTTGGCGGCGCGCGCGTGAATGGCTCGGCCGGAGCAGGAGCAGCATGCGCACGGCCGGAGGTGTGCGCGAACAGGTGTGCGCAGGCGCGGGTGTTGACGCTGCTCGCGCGGGAGGCGTGACGCTGACGCGTGAGTGGCACACGAGCCAAGCGGCGCTGGAGCGGTTCGCGGGCGGTGTAAAAGCGAACCTGAGCGAGATGCAGGAGGAGTTGTGGTGGAGAACTATTGTGCGAGATGCAGGAACGCGATGGCCGTCTCGAGGACGCAGCTCAGGTGTTCGACGAAATGTCGGTACGCGTGGTGCTGAAGAACGCGAGGGTCCTGCTGTTGAGCGAGGCGTCAAGGGTGCAGGACGCCGTCGGGCGGATGTGGCAACGGCGTGCCAGAAGGTCGCACGCAGTGCGGGAGGTGCGGCGGTGCGACGATTCGGGGCGGACCCGCCCAGGGGGCAGTAGAGTCACGCGTAGAAGACATCGAAGGCCGTTGAGGAGAAAGCAGTGGACGAGATCAGGTGGCACTGTGAACTTTTCATGGAGGGTTTGGAGGTGGTCAGGTGCGAGCAGACCATGGCCCTCGCGGAGGCAGAGAGGGCGAGTGTGGCGCGGCGAGGCGAAAGCGAAGGTCCGGACGGATTTGGACTAGCACATCCACGGATACGAGCGAGAGTGCTCTACCGGTGACCGGCTCAACTCGATTCAGCAAACGCGTGCGTGTACAAGACAACAGGCCATCTTCCACCCACGGCAACCATCCCTGACGAACTTCTTCATCATCCACGGAATCTCGTCGTCGTCGAGCTCATCTTATCGTCGCCAATCCTATTCACCGCGGGAATTCACTTTCCGCGTGTTCTCCTTCATAACCAAGGCTTCCCCAAGGTTTGCCCTGATTCTCTAAATCTTCTTAATGCCGTCGATTCCTTTGCCGGAATATCGCCGTTAACTTCCTATTATCCGTTTTCCCGGACCAGGGACCAAATTGCTATGTTTTAGAAAGTTCTAGGGTATTCTTTGTAAAATTTCCAAAGCTTTCTGTATTTCAAATCGATGAACTTCTACATTTCATAGATTTTCGTAGGAAGTTCATAAAAATGTAAAATCAGTTTTGTTTGAAACCCTAAGTCAAAACCTGCAAGTTTTATGTTGTGCTCTTGAATTGAAAATCTTCAATGTGTGGTTTAGGTTAAATGTTAGGGAATGAATGCTTCATTTGTGTCTTTTGTGATATGCATGTGTTATAATTGAGTATAGATTATAGGATGTGTGTATCAGATGGAGAAATGTAATAAGTAGTTAATCCATCACACGAACGCTCTTATCCCTGCCATCAAGACATTATTCTCGTCTTGGTTGCAATCTCCTTAAGGCCTTTTTCGTATAAGGATTCCTGCTAGTCCCTGTGTATCTGCTGCTTAGCCACTACATCTCGGCAGCTGTGTTTCAGTGTCAGGCTATCAGCCCAGCCACTTAGCATCTGTTTTCTTTAAGTGTATGACGTTTCTGCGTAACAGCTGTCGGTCGATACTTCTACCATCGGCTGATTAGCTGATACGATTGTTATCTTTCTAGTATCGGCTACTATCGATACAATTCCTTTGTTCTGTCCTACATCGACTGCATATAGTCGATATATCAAAGGTGTATACACAATCTTAGGGTTCTTGCTATCGGCCGATCCAAGCGGATTCTAGTCGTTTTCCGTATCGGTCAAATATGGCCGATCAATCCTTAGTTTCCCCATCCTTGTCCACATACTTCTATCAGCCGATTTATCGACTGAGAGATCGGCTATATATCTATCGGCCATATACCCTTAACCACACTCCAATTAGATATACGTCACTCAATAGTTGTGCTGACGTAATCGAGTCGATACAACCACACTTAGTTACTTAGAATAACACTTAAGCACATCTCATTTAAGACAATTGCTTTAGGAATCATCCTTCTGCCAAAGTGATCGATGCTTTCATCGATCATCTAGGAACCCGATGCATTCATCAATCAGCTAAACCCTCGTTATTTCCAATCGGCTCTGTTGTAACCCTCAACAAGTAGCTGTTTCTAGTTAGTTGTCCCCCTAAAACTCTATCTAGGTTTAGTTCAGATCTTTTTGGGTTGATATGTGAATAGTATGTTGTATGAATGCTAGATTGCAATTGAATTGTAAAGTAAGGTAGTTTTATGTACACACTTTAAATGAAATGTTGCATTGCATGTAGATACGATTACTTCGGCAACGGTACCTACGAGATCTCTCCGGAGTCTGCAGAGGATGTTCTTGAAGACCAAATGAACGTCACCAAGGGATTAACTGAAGCCCCGAACCAAAGTTTGGAAGATATTAACATTTCTAACTTCAGACCCACCAATAAAGGCATGCCCCGGACATAACCCACTATTTTAATTATACTGCAATCTAAATCTATTTACGTATTCTATGCAATAAGTTCTTAGGAATTGCTTGAAACCCTAGATGCATTCTCCTAGGAACCAATGTGATGGATACTAGCTCTTGAGTCCAACTAGCTGCTATGCTAATAAGGCCGGTAGAAGTCGGGTGATTTCCTGTCACTCGCGCGATATAGGAGTTGTAATGTTTACATTCCTGTTATCACTATAAGGATACCGGACGGGAGTTCTGTGAGGTATCATGGTTGAGGTGATACCCCGTCTGTGTTGTTGAATCTGTTAAGGTCGCAGCGTGTGGAAGTGCGGGTTAAGTGTTTGAAAGTACTAACCACATGCCGCGAAATATGGTAAGCGGTAAGCCTAGTAGCCAATCGGCCCGAGGAGTGGACATACCTTCCACCACTCGTCTTGCTTCTTCTGGTTACTTATGTTCGACTGAGGAAATACGTGTTGCAAGGGCAACCAGGAATACGGGTTTTGTAGTCGCGCTACAGACGTATGTCCTGCACGAGTGATGTGCGTATGTTCCTGCAGTCGCTTGTGGTGGCTTTGATCCACGAGTCGGAATGAAAGGTAAACGGTTGCTTCGGAATGACCCTGTGGTGTTCCAAGCGTGTGAGTTAGGTTTACCTTGCAAGGTTGAATTTCGATTCAGGAATCGTCCGCCTCTCACGATGAAATGAGACTGCTTATCCCCTTTTCCACATAGAGTAACAAGAGCAATATTATGGTTATCAAAGATGATGCTTGACCAAAGATTATACCATGCTTGCTTAGATATAGGTGCTTACTTAGAATGGATAATTAACTAGAATCTGAAAGCTAAAACTTGAAATTAAGGATCTACTCTTTGTTGCTTTTCAGCTGAAACTAAACCCAGAACCATTATAAGCTTTCATAAGTCTAGTTATGGGCTAAGTATACCCAATCCCGGGTAAGCCTTGCTGAGTATTAGTATACTCAGCCTTGCTAGCTTTATGTTTTTCAGGTAAAGCCTCGTTATTAGTATACTCTTAACGACGTGTTGTAATCATCACGTATGTTTTCCGCTGCTAAAAACCATAGTTTTAACAGTTTGTAATCTTTTCTCTGAATTTAAATCTTCGCACCTCTTTTGGAACCCTTGTAACGTAATTTCCTCTGTGATGTAAAATGTGATGGTGATTGTATCTCTGGACTCACCTTCGTGTGAGGTAACCTTATTGGGTCCTGTGTATCGGTGGTTTATCGGGACGTTACCCGACAGGCCAAGGGATTATACCGTTTGAAGCACGTTGGAGCCCTCTGGAGTGGACTCGCGTACTTGAGCCGGTATAATTCAGGTTGGTTCTGCCACAATAGTTTTAACAGTTTGTAATCTTTTCTCTGAATTTGATACTTCGTACCTCTTTTGGATACCCTTGTAATGTAATTTTCTCTGTGATGTAAAATGTGATGGTGATTGTATCTCTGGACTCACCTTCGTGTGAGGTAACCTTATTTGATCCTGTGTATCGGTGGTTTATCGGGACGTTACCCGACAGGCCAAGGGATTATACCGTTTGAAGCACGTTGGAGCCCTCTAGGGTGGACTCGCGTACTTGAGCCGGTATAATTCAGGTTGGTTCTGCCACAGCCGCCTTTCCTTCTAGCTCATCACGCCATAACCGCCCCTCCGCCTCCGCAAGGACCGTGGTCTGCTTGCATTAGGGCCATGCCTTCCGTTGCCTTCTCCTCGACGGCCTCCTACGTCCTCCACGCGCGGCCTCGCTGCTCCCGTGTGGATCCGCCCGCAGCCGCCGCACTGCAGCTCCTCCCGCACCGCGCGTGACTTCCCTGCACACCGTCGTCCTGCACGCCGCGCAACTGCTCCTCCTCTTCCCAATGCTGGACATGCGCTCGCCCCGGTCTTGCCGTGCCTCAGCGCCATTCGTGTACGGCAATGCCGTGTGCGTCCTTGGCCCGTGCCACACATGATGCGGCCGCCCTTCTTCTGCTCGCACGTCGTCACACCGCGCCCGCACTAGCGCCGCCTCCGTTCCTGCCTCTGACCGGCATGGCCGCCACTGCCATACTTGGCCGAGCCGGAGCCTTAGGCTCCCCTGGACCCGAGGCCGCCTTCCTTTCCTCCTCTGTCATCGCCGCTTGCCCGGGGCCGCCCACATCCAGGGCGTCTGCGCCGCACCCGCACGCCGCCAGCGCCAGCTGCGCTGCCTGGAGCCACGCTGAGCCACCCTGTGCCGCGCCCGCAGCGCCTGCCTGGAGCCGCGCCTGCGCCGCTCGCCCGCGCAGCGCTCGCTCGCCCGAGCCCGGGCCGCCCGCCGCAGCTGCGCGCCGCCCACCCCTGCGCCCGTACGCGCGCGCCAGAGCACGCCGCTCTGCCGCCGCCTGCTTCCGCTTGCCACTATGCCGAGCCGGGTGGAGGAGAGAGAGAGAGAGAGGCACCAAGCGGAGAGAGAGAGACGCCCACTCACGCTCGCTCACTCCTGCTCATGCCGAGCGGCGGAGATAAGGGTGGAGAAACAGAGGAGAAGGAGAATTGGAATTCACCCAAGGACTTGTGTGTAAAATTAGAAAACTGTAGGGACCTTTCTGTAAAGCATAATTTCTCATTAATCTAAAACCCTAATGAAGAAATGCCCAAAACGAAAGTTGGAGAGTTTTTCAAACTCTACAACATTGCTTTAGGGCTCAAGTTCAAAAACTTAAAACTTATATCTTTACACGTGAAATTTTGAACAAAGGTTGGATTTGAATTGCTTTTGTCCTAAAGAGTATAACTTCATAATATTTAGGACCTAAATGCAAGCATTTATGACACATCATGATGACGGGATAGACACGTCATAATGATTGGATAGACATGTCATGATGACTTGCACCTTTTACACTTTAGTCCTGAGTAATTTTGAGAATTACTTTTGTAAATCAACTACTTGCATAAAAGGACTTGTACTTTTATAAAATTACATAAATGCCCTTATTTCCACAACTTTACCCAAAATTTTTTTTCAGACTTCAACACATACATTTCAAATGCAATTTTTGGATAAATATATTTTTTACAGGGCATAAAGTAAGAAAAGCATGTTTGCAAAACCACGCTTCACTTATTTTGAAGTTACCTCACATCCAAATACATTTTGCAAAAACAACCCTAGTTTTTCCATAATTACAAAAATGCCCCTTTTACTTGCACTTTAAATTTTCAAAAACTTCACATAAACATACACAAGCTTTACACTAACATGCACATACTTCACACTAACAAATTAAGCGCCTTGTTTACAGGTACTTGACTATCACAGCCGCCACCCCTCTTCGTCGCCGGTCATGTTCCACTGCTGCCCGTCGAGCACACCCTTCCCCAAATTGCTCCCTGGGTTCCGTAGACCCTGCCCGACCACCCCTTCCCCGCCGGCAACCTCGCCGCCAGCGAGAACACGCTGGGGCCGAACGGCCGGCCGCTGTCGAGGTCGGGCAGGGGTATACCTATGAGAAGAAACCATGTTCTAGGGACACAAACGCAAAATACCGAGGACCCCCCCCCCAAGTGTTTGTTATTCATGTGATTGATGCTGCTGTCTTGTAAAATTCGTAGAAAACTGTAGAAATATCCAAAAATTGCAAAACTAAATTTGTTGGAAACTAGATTTCAAACCCTATAACTTTTATTACTGAAGTTTAGTTTGAACCTAAATATTTTTGCATCTATTTTAAATCTAAGGTTAAGAGGTAGTTTATACATAACTTTTCTGCATATTAGATTTGTTTCTTATGATTTTTGGTATGTAACTTCTATAGGTCATGGGTGAACTTACGTTGAAGTTTCAAACTTAACTCTGTTTTGTAATTTAAGTTCTTTTGAATTTGGGCAATTCAAATTTGAAATAATTTGAAATTATTTAAGCATGTTCCTTAGGCTTATTTAATTAGATCTTTTTGTCATAATCAAATGTGTTGATAATTAGTCTATAATTAAATTTTCAAGACTTTATAATTCTATTTACCTCAATTTTGAATTTAAACTTGAAATTCGAATTCTAAATTCAAATGCTCTAGTTCCTGTTTTCAATAAATCCAATGCTATCATCATGACTTAAATATGAATGATAAATCAAGACTGAACCCCCTTTGTTTCATGTATTCATGTGTGTTGACTTTTTGGATTGCAACTTTGTTGTGACATAAGATCTTAAACTCAAACATCATTTCAATTAAATTGTTGCATTTCATGTAGAATCAACGACACTCGACGACGAAGACTACGAGTTGGTCTTGGGACAAGACCAAGGGTTTTCTGAAGGCCCGATAAACGTCGTCGAGGATCTAACTGAAGCCCCGAACCAAAGTTCGGAAGTCTCTGACACTCCTGCCCCCAACCCCACTCAAGAAGGCAAGCCCCGATGCATACCCCAGTATTTCAATTTATTAACATTTCACTTATATATTATATACCTTGCATTATGTCTAGGAGTTGAAACGAAACCCTAGTTGCATAATATCTTAGGAATCCAATGTATTGTACCTGAGTTCTTATCGCATAGACGCTCTGCTAATAGGACCGATAGAAGTCGGGTGATTTCCTGTCACTCACGCGATTTAGGAGTTGAATGTTTACTATCTTGCAATCACTATAAGGATCATGGATGGGGTCATGTGCAGTAACATGACCTGGAAGTTTACCCCGTCTGTGTTGATAAATATTGATAAGGTCGAAGTGTGTGGTAGTGGTGGCTAAGCGTTTGAAAGTACTAGCCAGATGCCGCGAAATATGGTAAAGCGGTAAGCCTAGTACCTGAATGGCCCGGCAAATGGACATGTCTCCACCACTCGACTTTTATTTTATGTTTACATGCACCGACAAGTGGGAGTACGTTCTGCATGGCAGATAGGAATACGGGATCATGTAGTCGCGCTACAGACGTATGTCCTGCACAATTGGTGTGCGTACGGTCCTGCTGTCGCTTGTGGTGGCCCTGATCCATAACCCGGAAAATGAGGGAAACAGTTGCTTTAGAACGATCTTTGGGTGTTCCAAGCGTATGAGTTAGGTTTGCCCTTGCCAGGTTTGAAATTCGATTCAGGAATCATCCATTTCTCACGGAGATTGAGACTGCTTATTCCTTCTGCCACATAGAGTAAGAAGTGTAACTTTTGATGGCATAATCTTGATGAATGATAATCTCTACCTTGCTTGTTTAGTGTAGGTGCTTACCTAGAATGGATAATCAACTAGAATCTGATAAGCTAAAATTTGAAAGTAGATTATACTCTTTGTTGCTTTTCAGCTGAAATGAAACCCAGAACCATTTCAAGCCTTCATGAGTCTAATTACGGGCTAAAGTATACCCAAACCTAGGTAAGCCTTGCTAAGTATTAGAATACTCAGTCTTGCTAATATCTTTTCAGGTGTAATCTTCGAGAATCCCACGGACAACCCTGCATAGCCAACGTCTATTCCTTTTGGCTGGTCCGTGGAGTGGGATCCATCCCTAGCTGGCAGTGACCCTCCTAAGTGACATCAGGCCTTGGGCTGAGCATGGTGTCAACTTTTGCGACGCGTGTAGTCATGTGTTTATTTTCCTTCCGCAGTGAGCATGGACAAGCTGTTTAGCTTGTCGAGTTAAACACCATTTGTATAAGTTTTACTTTAAGTTTGAACAAGGTTTGTAATAATATTTGCATATCTATAAATTAAAAATTGATGAGTTGTACTGTGATTGTAAACTCGCCTTCGTGCGAGGTAAACCTGCTTCGATCCTATTGAACCGTGGTTGTATCGGGCGGAGACCCGACAGACCAATGGGTTGTTCCGTTTGAAGTGCGTTGAGTTGTTATCGGCTGTATAGCGATGGCTAGCGCACTTGAACCGGAATAATTTAGGCGGTTCTGCTACAGCTGGTATCAGAGCTGTAGGTTTACTTTTACATCTGGAAAAGCTCTTATAAAGTGTTTTCAGGATAAAATTGGCCAACAAATGAGTTTACAACGTACGTTGGATCCGTTAAGGTTGATGCCTAGAACGTAAAGCCCTAGGGACTTATATGGGAAATATCAGGTGGCTATTAGTATCTATATATGTATAGATAGTTCTAACTTGCAGCACTACTTTTTGTCAAAATTTAAATTCATGTACAACTCAACCTTACTTTTTGTAACGACACCTACGATCATGAGGTAAGAAGGTAAGGATCCTCAGCTAACTGGGGAGTTAGCCTTCCCGTCGGTGATGCGAACCGAACGCTGTTTCTCAAGCAGTGGCGTACTTGAGATGCTGCCAATATATCAACTTAGGTTGATCATATAGGGAGTATATGGTTCGGCGCAGGGTATGGTGATCGCTGTTCATACCCCCGCATTATTGCGGTACCCCGTGAATATGTTGTTTTGGTAACGTATGTTAACGTTGTTTGTACAGCGGTAATTGTACGGATGTTGTTTCTATAGTAAACAGTAATGTTTGGGGATGCTTTCGTGTCGTGCTGCCATGAAAGGTTCATGATATATATATGTGTGGTCTTCTGCAGGTACACTAACCATGGTTAATAGGTTAAGACGGATAGGATTTATCGATCAGTTATATAGCGAGAGACGTATGGGTATGCCACCAGAATTAATCACGTAAGCCTGAGGATATTCGGCAATTGTTTCGGTTGTGAGGTCAAATAGAACATGCATGCATAACTCATCATCAAAAATATGAATACAATGCATGTTTTGGTTTTCTAAGGATATGTAGTAGGTTGTGTATCTCTAGTAGGGGTTAATGGGATTCTTGAGATAGTATTAGTCAAGTATCTTAAGTACTTTAGGCATCCATCTGATTTCCAGTCTTTGCTGTTATCAGAATTGATTATCTTGTTCCTTTTATCTTGTGATTTTTTTTCAGCAAGGTAAAAAGTCTCACCATTTGCATTCTTGTTGCAGATGGCAGCCCCTTCCAATGTCTTTTGGGATCTGGCAGGGCATCTCCACACAAATGCCCTGCATTGGGAGGGTTTCCCTCGTTTACTTTGGGAATCTTTAAGGTCATTCTGCTATACAGAGCCTCCACAATATGATGCAGTAGAGTATCAGGAAGAAGGCGTTCATCGAGCTCGAGTCAGAATGACTATTTCTCAACATCCTTTTCGTTCTCAATGGCAGCCCATTGAAGTTAACATGATGGGCTATCGAATCGTTGACACCATTGAAGGAGCAGCATTGGAAGCTATTTATCTTATCTGTAATCAGCATCCCGAGGAAGTCGCAGGACAGCCCATTGGTTTATTTTCTAGGACAGATCCCAACGAGCCAGAATGGAATCTCGGGGTAGTCCCTGAGAGTCATAGACCAGAAGGTTCAGCGAAAGAAGCATTTCGAGGTATGATGCGGTTTATGAATATGCAGTATCACCATCAACTATTACTACGTCGCGAAATGGGTCAGTTGATCAATGCCGCGTGAAGTCACTATAGGGAGGCTGATAGACAAATCACCCAAGTTGATCAACTTTGAGCCTTGGTGATTGAGAAAGATGGGATCATCGCCGCCCGGAACGAGACTATTCATCATCGAGAAGATCAAATCAATGAGAGTGATGCGATAATCACCCAACGCAACACGATCATTGAATTTCTTCAGGAAAAGATCCATGATCTCATTCTCGAAGTTGATGATGCCAATGCGCAAATAATTGAACTTCAACAGCAGCTAGCACCTCCTGCTGTACCAGCTCCTGAAGAGGAAGAAGATCCGGAAGAAATCGAAGGAGTCTCCGAGATCGATTCTGAGCACGGAGATCCTATTATTAGTCCCCATTATTCTTCTTCTGGCAGTTAGTCATCAGTAGGCAACTTTGATGACTTTTAGTTGTGGTTGAGTGGGTGATAGTCTAGTTGTAACTAGTGTAGAAAAATGTGACATAGGTGGTGTGTAGTCTATCTAGATCTAGAGCTACTTGTTGTATATGTGGCATGTGCACTTAGGCAAAGGTTTGTAGTGGTTTAAGTGCGTTTATGTAAGATGTAAGGATCACCAGTGTTTATATAGCAATCTAAATCTTGTGTTTTATTATCTTGCTCAATATCCTTGCATCTGTTCTGAGTGGATTGAATGCAGCATATGAATTACATTTCCATTTGGTAATTGTATATCATCTAAAATTGGAGTAAGAATATGGTTGATAATGGATATCTCCTTTATTTCAGATGGTTGGAGCTACTCGCGGAACCCCGGAAGGATTCCGGGCAGATCAGGCCAGTGGTTCTCAGCAACCACCACCGCCACCTCCAAATTTGGCCGAGGTCATGGCCCGACAAACAGAACTTCTCAACCAGCTTGTGCAGGCTCAAATGGGCCACTTCCATTAGCAACCCCGATGCCGAGATGAACCCCTATCGGCCAGTTACCAAGACTTCCTCAGTACCTAGCCTCCATTATTCCATAAGGCAGACAAGCCTCTGGAGCAGACGCTTGGCTTCGAACCATCGAGTCCAAGTTCGCCTTATTATCTGCTTCATGTTTAGATGAAAACAAGGCGCCTTTCGCAGCCCAGCAACTCCGCGGCACAGCTCGTCTATGGTGGGATCATTTTTATGCCATGCAGCCTGCCGATCATGTCATCACATGGGACGAGTTTCGGACTGCGTTTCGAGCGCACCATATACCCGAGGGACTCATTGAGCGCAAGCTCAATTAATTTCTAAATCTAACTCAGGGAACCCGCACCGTCATGCAATACGCAAAAGAGATCGTTTTCACCGAGGCCTAAATACCAAACTTAATGAACGATTGAATTTGGTAAGGGCCGACAATTTTAATGAGTTGGTCAACATGGCCATTACTTAAGAAGATTGTATCTCAGCCTACAGAGCAGAAAAGAAACGGAAGACACCTACAGGGCCAGCAATTGCGCAACCGTCAAGGTATCGGTTGGTCCCGAGTAACACCCCTCGAACCCCGCCTCGAGGCATTTTGCCTGGCAGATGGGTAGCCAGACCACCCCAACAAGCACGACTCAACCGACCACCAACACCACAAATTCAGCAGCAACCACAACAAGGTCCGCGGCCGAGCTTTCCGCCAGCCAATCAAGGAAACAGCAACTACCGTTGTTTCAACTGCGGAAGCCCGTCCCACTTCATCAAGGACTGCCCTCAACCTAGGAAGTCTTTCCAAGGGCAAGCATCCAGTCCAACCAACAAAGGCAAGGGCAAAAGGCAAGTGGTCCAGGTCCGCCAAGGAAGGGTGAACCTCACCACACTCTCCGAACTCCCCGAGGGGACCCCGATAATGACGGGTACGTTTTCTATCAACCATCACCCCGTTATTGTTCTTTTTGATACTGGTGCCACCCATAGCTTTGTCAGTGCCAAGTTTGGAACTAGAATAGGCCTGGATCTTTATCCTGTTAGTGGGGTATATATGATAACCACTCCTGGTGGTAAAAATCTCCTCGAACCAAGTTTGTAGAAGTGTGCCAATTCAGATGGGTAACAATCTGATGAGGACAGATTTACTATTACTAGACCTAGAAGGAATGGATGTTCTTTTCAGAATGAATTGGATGACCCAGCACCATGTGTCTTTAGATATCTCTTCTCGAACTGTGAAGATAAATTCACCTGAACACGAGCCTACCATTCTCTATCTTCCACAGCCAAAGTACCTCAACTCTTGCACCTATGCTGCATCTGGGATTAAGTTAAAGGATATTCCTATTGTTTGTGAATATCCAGATGTTTTTCCAGACGATTTGCCTGGAATGCCCCGGATAGAGATATCGAGTTTATCGTAGAACTTCAACCTGGCACAACCCCTATTTCTAAGAAATCTTACCGTGTGCCTCCTAATGAGTTGGCCGAGTTGAAAATTCAACTCCAAGACCTCTTAGACAAAGGTTTCATTCGTCCAAGTGCTTCACCGTGGGGTTGTCCAGCCCTGTTTGTGAAAAAGAAAGACAATAGCTTAAGGCTATGTGTTGATTACCGTCCTCTCAATGCGGTAACTATCAAAAATAAGTATCCCCTACCCCGAATTGATATTCTCTTCGATCAGCTAGCCGGAGCTAAGGTATTTTCTAAAATTGATCTTCGTTCCGGCTATCATCAAATTAAGATCCGGCCCAGTGATATTCCAAAAACAGCTTTCTCCACTCGATATGGTCTATACGAGTATCTGGTCATGTCGTTTGGTCTTACCAATGCTCCAGCGTATTTCATGTATCTCATGAATTCTGTCTTCATGCAAGAACTCAACAAATTTGTTGTGGTCTTCATTGATGACATCTTGATCTATTCTAAAAATCCAGAAGATCATGCCAAACATCTCCATGTCATCCTTCAACGATTAAGAGACCACCACCTGTACGCCAAATTCTCCAAGTGCGAGTTTTCGTTAAATACTGTGAAATTTCTGGGCCATACCATTTCTGGCGACGATATATCCGTTGACCCCAGCAAAGTGCAAGAAGTGATGGATTGGAAACCTCCTGCAATAGTCCATCAGATTCGAAGCTTTCTTGGTCTAGCTGGCTATTATCGCCGTTTCATTCCTGACTTTTCCAGAATAGCCAAACCTATGACCGAACTACTAAAGAAAGGTGTTAAATTCCCTTGGGATCAAAAATGCGATGATGCATTCCACATCCTCAGAGATCATCTTACTACTGCTCCAGTCTTGGCTCAACCAGATGTGTCAAAACCCTTTGACATCTATTGTGATGCATCAGGAACTGGACTTGGTTGTGTGCTTATGCAAGACAATCGAGTAATAGCATATGCATCATGAGCACTCAGAGTTCATGAACAGAACTATCCTACTCATGATCTTGAACTTGCAGCAGTCATTCATGCCTTGAAGATCTGGAGACATCATTTGATGGGTACGAAATGTCACATATATACTGATCATTAAAGCTTGAAGTACATCTTTACGCAGTCAGACCTGAATATGAGGCAAAGACGCTGGCTAGAACTTATCAAAGATTATGACTTGGAAGTGCACTATCATCCAGGCAAGGCCAATGTCATTGCGGATGCACTTAGTCGCAAAGCACATTGCTCTTGCTTGTCTGTAGAGGCTTTCAATGAGACTCTCTGCTGGGAAATGAGAAAGCTTAATCTAGAAATCATTTCCCAAGGTGACTTGAACCATCTTTCAGTTAAAGCCATGCTTAGGGATGACATTGTTCTAGCTCAGCGGCGCAATAAGGGAGTTAGAATCATTAAACAGAAGATGACCCAAGGAGAAGGAAAGTATAAATGCTTTCGAGAAGATCCAGAAGGAGTTTTATGGTTCAATGAACGTATTGTTGTACCCAAGGACCATAAGCTCCGTAAACAGATAATGGACGAAGCCCACCTATCCAAATTTTCTATGCACCCTGGCAGTACGAAGATGTACCAAGATCTGAAACAAAACTTTTGGTGGACTCGTATGAAATGAGAAATCGCCAAGTATGTCTCCAAATGTGATATCTGCCAAAGAGTCAAAGCCAGTCATCTGAAAACTGCTAGTATTCTTCAACCTCTACCTATTCCCTCTTGGAAGTGGGAGGATATCAGTATGGACTTTATTGTTGGTTTGCCCAATACATCTCTAAGGCATGACTCCATTTGGGTAATCGTTGATCAATTAACCAAAACTACACATTTCCTTCCAGTACACACTACATATAACGCCAAGAAGTATGCCGAGATTTACTTGGATCAGATTGTTCGTCATCATGGCATACCTAAGACAATCATTTCTGATCGTGGAGCACAATTCGTCGCTCGGTTCTAGGAGCAACTCCAAGATGCTCTTGGAACTAAGCTAATTCGAAGCTCTGCGTATCATCCTCAGACAGATGGACAGACCGAATGGGTAAATCAAATTTTGGAAGATATGCTCAGAGCCTGCATCCTTCAATATGATAAGAACTGGGACAAATGTCTATCGTTAGCAGAGTTTTCATACAACAACAGTTATCAGACTAGTCTCAAAATGGCCCCGTTCGAAGCATTGTACGGTCGCCAATGCCGAACTCCTTTAAGTTGGTCCCAAACCGGCGAACGTAAAGTTTTTGGACCCGACCTGGTCGTAGAAGCAGAGGATAAAGTAAAGATTATCCAGAACAATTTAAAGGCAGCCCAATCTAGACAGAAAAGCTACGCTGATATACGAAGAAGACCATTACAGTTTCAAAATGGAGACTTCGTATATCTTCGAGTATCTACTACTCGAGGTATTCAAAGGTTCGACGTGAAAGGGAAACTTGCTCCTCGATACATCGGACCCTTTGAAATCCTTGAAATCTGTGGACCCGTAGCTTACCGTCTTCAACTTCCTTCTCAATTAGCGGCCATCCATAATATCTTCCATGTATCCCAACTCAGGAAGTGTGTTAAGATTCCTACCGAGATCATCGATTCCCAAGCCATCGAAATCGAACCTGATCTAACTTATACAGAACACCCCCTTAAAGTGCTAGACACTAAAGAAAGGAGCACTAGAAGACAAACCATTAGAATGTACAAGATTCAGTGGAACCATCACACAGAAGAAGAGGCAACATGGGAAACCGAATCTTATCTTCAGCATAATTTCCCAGACTTCTTCCAAGCCAACCTCCGAAATTAATCATCCAAATTCTTCTGTTCAGGAATCTCGGGACGAGATTCTTTTTAAGGGGGAATGCTGTGACACTCAGGTAAATAGCATGGTCACACCCTAGATTTTTAGTGTGTTGTTGTGTACAAAATGTGGCAAAGTGTGTTTAAAAATTTTAATGCTAAGGAAAAGTGATTGTTTATATAATTATATTTTAATAAAGGTCCTTTTGTGCTAAATGGGTGAATATGGAGGGTAGAATTCAAATGTATGAGGGTTATTTTGCAAAAGTCCAAAACTTGTGTTTAAATCGCAAAAGTAAGTGAAACTACCTTTTGGATATATGTGTAGTGTAGTTTTATCAATAGGATTTAATAAAGTTTGAAAACTTTGCTAAGTTTCATATTAGTTTCAAAACTGTTGCCCTTCTGCAGATGAACCCTAAAGCAAAGTTGTAGATCTTGAAAAACCCTGCACTTTTGCTTTTGGGCCCATCTACATTTGAGCTCTGGTTTGAAAGTTATATGTGCATTACAGTGAGGTCCCTGAACTTTCTGCTTTTTACAACTAGGTCCCCTTCGTCTTCCCCAGTCCCGATCTCCTTTCTGCTTCTCCTCTGCTGCACGTCGCCGCCTCTGCCCAGCCATGTGCGCCGCCCTGCAGCTCTGCGCTGCCCTTCCACGCGTCGCCCCACCCCTTTCCCCACCGCCCGTGCTACCCCTGCTGTCCTCCCCTCCCCTTGCCACGTTGGGCCACCGGAGCCGAGCAACCGCCACGCATCTGAGGGAATCACCGGCGCCGCCCGCCGCCTTGAGCCCAATCCCATGGCCAGTTCTCCTCTCCCTCTCTTCCTTGAAGCAATGTGCTGCTATAAGGCCGACCCAAACCCCTTTCCCCGGCCTGTTTCCCCCTTTCTTCTTCCTTGCGCCACCGAAGTCCGCCCATGCTCCTCGCCGGCATTCACAGCGATCACTCCACCCCGCCCAAATTCCAGCCGCACACCGCTCCCTCACCTCCTCCCCTGGCCCCCCGACCTGATCCAGTCAAACCCCGGCCCTCCCTCGCCGGAATCGCCTCCACCCCGAGCCGCCCCTCACTGGAGCCGCCCGAGCTCGACCTCACCGTCAACAGCACCCCTCCGTCACCTCCTCGGCCAATCCAAGTACAGGAATCGCATCCCCAACTCCCCCTGGTGCTCGTGCGTGTGTTAGATTCCCCTATTTGCCAGCCCTTCGCCGGGAACGTCGGTGACCCGACACGGCCGCCGCCCCTCCTCGTCGCCGGTCATGTTCCACTGCCGCCCGTCGAGCACACCCTTCCCCAAATTGCTCCCTGGGTCCCGTAGACCCTGCCCGACCAGCCCTTCCCCGCCGGCAACCTCGCTGCCGACGAGAACGTGCCGGGGCCGAACAGCCGGCCGCTGTCGAGGACGGGTAGGGGTATACCTGTGAGAAGAAACCATGTTCCAGGGACCCAAACGCAAAATACCGAGGACCCCCCTAAGTGTTTGTTATTTCATGTGATTGATGCTGCTGTCTTGTAAAATTTGTAAAAAACTGTAGAAAAATCCAAAAATTGCAAAACTAATTTTGTTGGAAACTAAATATTTTTGCATCTATTTTAAATCTAAGGTTAAGAGGTAGTTTATACATAACTTCTGCATATTAGATTTATTTCTTATGATTTTTGGTATGTAACTTCTATAGGTCATGGGTGAACTTATGTTGAAGTTTCAAACATAACTCTGTTTTGTAATTTAAGTTCTTTTGAATTTGGGCAATTCAAATTTGAAATTATTTAAGCATGTTCCTTAGGCTTGTTTAATTAGATCTTTTTGTCATAATCTAATGTGTTGATAATTAGTCTATAATTAAATTTTCAAGACTTTATAATTCTATTTACCTCAATTTTGAATTTAAACTTGAAATTTAAATTCTAAATTCAAATGCTCTAGTTCCTATTTTCAATAAATCCAATGCTATCATCATGACTTAAATATGAATGATAAATCAAGACTGAACCCCCTTTGTTTCATGTATTCATGTGTGTTGACTTTTTGGATTGCAACTTTGTTGTGACATAAGATCTTAAACTCAAACATCATTTCAATTAAATTGTTGCATTTCATGTAGAATCAACGACACTCGACGACGGAGACTACGAGTTGGTCTTGGGACAAGACCAAGGGTTTTCTGAAGGCCCGATAAACGTCGTCGAGGATCTAACTGAAGCCCCAAACCAAAGTTCGGAAGTCTCTGACACTCCTGCCCCCAACCCCACTCAAGAAAGCAAGCCCCGATGCATACCCTAGTATTTCAATTTATTACCACTTCACTTATATATTATATACCTTGCATTACATCTAGGAGTTGAAATGAAACCCTAGTTGCATAAGATCTTAGGAATCCAATGTATTGTACCCGAGTCCTTATCGCATAGACGCTCTGCTAATAGGACCGGTAGAAGTCGGGTGATTTCCTGTCACTCGCGCGATTTAGGAGTTGAATGTTTACTATCTTGCAATCACTATAAGGATCATGGACAGGGTCATGTGCAGTAAGATGACCTGGAAGTTTACCCTGTCTGTGTTGATAAATATTGATAAGGTCGAAGTGTGTGGTAGTGGTGGCTAAGCATTTGAAAGTAGTAGCCACATGCCGCGAAATATGGTAAAGCGGTAAGCCTAGTACCTGAATGGCCCGGCAAATGGACATGTCTCCACCACTCGACTTTTATTTTATGTTTACACGCATCGACGTGTGGGAGTACGTTCTGCATGGCAGACAGGAATATGGGATCATGTAGTCGCGCTATAGATGTATGTCCTGCACAATTGGTGTGCGTACGGTCCTGCGGTCGCTTGTGGTGGCCCTGATCCATAACCCGGAAAATGAGGGAAATGGTTGCTTCAGAATGATCTTTGGATGTTCCAAGCGTGTGAGTTAGGTTTACCCTTGCAAGGTTTGAAATTCGATTCAGGAATCGTCCGTTTCTCGCGAAGATTGAGACTGCTTATTCCTTCTGCCACATAGAGTAAGAAGTGTAACTTTTGATGGCATAATCTTGATGAATGATAATCTCTACCTTGCTTGTTTAGTGTAGGTGCTTACCTAGAATGGATAATCAACTAGAATCTGATAAGCTAAAATTTGAAAGTAGATTATACTCTTTGTTGCTTTTCAGCTGAAATAAAACCCAGAACCATTTCAAGCTTTCATGAGTCTAATTACGGGCTAAAGTATACCCAAACCCGGGTAAGCCTTGCTGAGTATTAGAATACTCAATCTTGCTAGTATCTTTTCAGGTGTTACCTTCAAGAATCCCACGGACAACCCTGCATGGCCAACATCTGTTCCTTTTGGCTGGTCCGTGGAGTGGGATCCGTCCCCGGCTGGCAGTGACCCTCCTGAGTGACATCAGGCCTTGGGCTGAGCATGGTGTCAACTTTTGCGACTCGTGTAGTCGCGTGTTTATTTTCCTTCCGCTATGAGCATGGACAAGCTATTTAGCTTGTCGAGTTAAACACCGTTTGTATAAGTTTTACTTTAAGTTTGAACAAGGTTTGTAATAATATTTGCATATCTGTAAATTAAAAGTTGATGAGCATTACTGTGATTGTAAACTCGCCTTCGTGCGAGGTAAACCTGCTTCGATCCTGTTGAACCATGGTTGTATCGGGTGGAGACCTGACAGACCAATGAGTTGTTCCGTTTGAAGTGCGTTGAGTTGTTATCGGCTGTATAGCGATGGCTAGCACACTTGAACCGGAATAATTCAGGCGGTTCTGCCACAGATAGGAACAAGGGTAAGGTAAAGATAGTAAAGAGATAGACATCCCCAAAATTTTTACTAAACTATATATTTGTATTAATAGCTTGATATGATTGTAGTCATCACTCCACAACCTATCGCAATCATTACAAGGATCCGAATCACACCATTGACACAAAACCAAGCACACCTTCACATTAGTCTAATTTAACACACTATTAAGATCGTTCGAACTAGCCATTACAAAAGACTCTTAGAAACTCTTATCTAGAAAGAAAATATACTCCTATCTTAATTCCTAAATCTACTCTCTAACGATAGCTGGTGCGGTAGCTGGGCTCTCCGTAGTGAACGCGCTTGCGAGGGTGACCTTAAAGCAAGATGGCATTTTTGTAAAACATCAACACACTTGAGAGACAAGCATGAGTTCAAGGAGAAAAAGAAAAAAATAGTGATATAATCAAGAAATAAGCAGTTTTCAAAAATGAGCAGGCAGAAGCTTGGCTACTGAGCAAGATAAGACTTAAAATTCGACCATTACTAGCTAGGCTAACGTCCTACAGCCAGCACTGCTCTGATACCACTTCTGTCACACCCGATTTAAGAAGGGCAACTGAATGCATCTCATATGTGCTCCAGGATCAAGTTCCACACATATGATAGACGTCACAAGTGATTACGGCATCAATGTCATAGCGAAATAGAGATATATAGTACTTTATTACATGACCAAAAGTCTTAATCTTAAATGAATAAATAAACGTTTAACTAGCAGCGGAACTTCAACTTCAACTTCATAGGCAGTTGACTTGGAGACATATTCCTAGAAATCTCCAATATCTTCTAGAAACTCCGGACCATTATCTTGTTCTGAGCAGCATTGGTTTTAATAAAGCAAGCGTGAGTACACTTATGGTTGCAAGTGGAGTAAATTATATGACATGCACGGCTATAATCAAGGAAAAACTGACATGGTTTGACTGCGGTAAGCTTTTTTAGTTGGTCAAGTTTTAATTAGGCAAGCATTAGCTAAATGTAAGTATATACCAGCCCTTAAATAAACTATCTGAGGTGAAACAATCCACAACACAATGATAAATAAAAAGAACCAGCGATTTAGATCATTTTTAAGTTTAATTATCATGTGAGTGTCCAAGCCGCTCTTAACCGTGAGCATGGCTGATATATCAGTTTTCACTCTGCAGAGGTTGTACACTTTACCCACAACTCGTGTTTCCCTTGATGCCCGGGTTTGCAAGGCCCTTAAACACTTCCAAGGTGAGTGGCAGGGATTCACTACGAGGCCTTTACAAAGATTCCCTAACTTGCATTGGTCCGCTAAGGTTTCAGGCTGCAGTGGTCATAACCCTCCCTAATGAGGAAGACGCCTTACCCAGGATCATATATACACCTCAAGAGGACCGAGCTATACCCCATCAACGCACTCCCCTCTTGCCCTTTCAGTAAGACCTTTACAAGCCAAGGTTTCTAATTAATTAGCCAAGACCAGAGCCATGTAGTAATTGTGGTTGTACTATTTTCCTGGGTGGTTCTCCATGTTCCAATTGATTCAATAATCTTATTTATCACCAAACAGTATTCCAAAATAAATAAAACATTACCATGATATCCAGGTTATCCAACCAAAAACTATGTAGGAGCAATTAGCGTAACTACAACATGAATACAAAATACCCAGGCTTAATTAAGGAAGTTCAACTAAAACTAGGCATATCCTTATATTGGGATCCATCATATTCTAGACATGCATGCATATAAAGTAAAGGTGTAATTGTGATATTGATAGGACTGAAACATGATCAAGGACCACTTGCCTTCGTTAGCAAACTGCTGCTGCTCAAGAAATTCTTCAAAGTCTTGACCCTGCGGATCTTCGAACTGCGCACCGTCTAACGTCGAACACAAGCACATACAAGCAAACAAGTGCAAATAATAAGAAATAGTACACCAATCAATATAAACAGAACAAAATAATGTAATAAAACTACTACTCATGCCGTAAGGATCGCGTGAGTGCAAGAATCGATGAAAACGGAGTTAAAACAAAGAAATTTGGGCTTAAACTAGGTTCCAGGGACCTATCTGTAAAGGTTTTGAATCTAAAAGGGCCCTGATAGAAGAAACTGGGGGCTAGATTATAATTAAACCCTAGACAGAGGGGTTAGAACGGAAAACAGAGGGATATTGCACGGCGGGTTCTATTTTGGAAAACTATAGGGGTCTAAACAAAAGAAACAGGACCTAAATGCGATTACTTTTGAACTGGCAAGGACTGCGAGTTGATTCTGGAAAAACTGAAGGGCTAATCTACAAAAGGCCATGGTTGACCGGTATCTAAACGATTGACCCAGGGCTAGATCGGATCTGGGCCGTTGGATCTAGATCCGACGGTGGGACTAAAGGCGGTGGTGCGGAGCGCCGGCGGCGAGGGTCTGGCGGCGGCGAGCGGCGGCGCTTCACCGGAGTTCACGCGATAACGCGTTTCCCGGGTCGGTTTTGGCTCGGATCTAGACGGGGAGATAGAGGGCGACGTGGGCAACTCAATTAGGGGGTAGAGTGGGAGAGGCAGTGGCCGTAGGCGGTGGCCGGCGGCGAGGGGCAGCGGTGAGCTTCGGTGCGCGCCGAGCGGCCACGGGAGAAGCGGGGGAGAGGGAAAAAGAGGGCGGCCGAGCATCCTCGCCACCACGCGATGCTCCGGAGGCGGTTGTTCGACGGCGGGCAGCAGCGCGAGCGGCAATGGCGGAAGCTCCGGGCTAGGGTTTGCGAGGGTGGGAGGCGGCGGCTACGGCTTGGAACTAGGGCACGGGTGGCGGCGCCTTAAATAGAGGCGGCCCCGGGTGCCTGGGCGTGCGGGCCTGTGGCCCCGCGCGACGCGGCGACACGCACCGGCCGGACTCGAACTCGAGTCCGAGTCGGGCGCGGGGAGGGAGACGGCCCCGACAAGTGTGGCCTGTCGGTCAGCGGGGGAAAGAGAGGGAGGAGCATGGCGCGGGTGGATTAGGCCAGGGGCACGTGGCCGGCCCAGGAAGGAGAAAGGAAATGGGGGAGAGGGAAAAGGAGGGTGCGCGCGGCTGGCGGGCTGAGCGCAGGCTGGTGGGCCGCGTGCGGGAGAGGAGGGAGAGAGAAAGAGAGGCCATGGGCCGGGCTGCGAAGGGGAAGAGGGAAGAAAGGAAGAGGGAGAGGAGGGAAAGGTGGCCGGCTGGGCTGGGCCCAAGGGAGAGAAAAGAGAGGAAAAAAAGAGAGAAAGGCAAAACAAATGCTTTTGAGTTTGAACATGAAATTTGAATTCAAATTTAAATCCAAATAAACTACAACCAATGAAACAATGCAAAGAGCATGAAATGCACATATCATATATTTTCCTTATATTTTCTTTTATAGATAAAGAAAAATTACTTTTGATTCGCTATAACCATTCTAAATTCAAAGACTTTAACTTAAATATTGTAAAATCTAAATATCAACTAACCAAGATTAATTTAAACCTCCAGTTTGAAATTTTAGGGTGTTACACAAAGAAAATGACAAAAACAGTTTCGGTCGATTGTTGAGATCGGCCGTTTTATAACCTTCATTGATCTTTGAAACTTTACAATTGATGTATGGCCGGCTGCTAGAGCGGGCCTCCTTGTAACTGCTATAATCATGTAAAACCCTTGTCATCAAAAATTTACATCTTATTTTTTGGGGCCGATCGTGGGGATCGGCCTTGCCAAGTGCATTAAAATAGCTCGCCCTCTGTGCTTCGTTTACTCTATAAGGCCAGTGGATAAGACCAGCCTCACCCTTTTTTTTGTAGCCTCGACGCGATCACAGCCTTCCAAACTGATCCCTGAGATTGGCTCTTGATCTTCCGCACCCCAGATGCTCATGGCGGCGTGTGAAATCTTGATTGAGTCATCTGCTTGAACCACCTCTACCTCATCTCCATCCCACTAGATTAGACATTGATGCTTTGTGAAAGGGATGCAACAATTGGTGTGAATCCAATCCCTGCCAAGTAGGACAGTGTATGTACTCTTGCTGTTGACGATGAAGAAAGAGGTTGGGATAGTCTTGCTGTGGCAAAACCAACCTGAATTACACCGGCTCAAGTACGCGAGTCCACTCCTGCGGGCTCAAACAAGTTACCTCGCACGAAGACGAGTCCAAAGATACAAGAGCCATCACATTTTACATCACGGGCAAGTATATTACATGAGAGTTCAAAAGTGGCATCAGTTTCCAACTGATGCCAAGTAGGACAGTGTATGTACTCTTGCTGTTGACGATGAAGAAAGAGGTTGGGATAGTCTTGCTGTGGCAAAACCAACCTGAATTACACCGGCTCAAGTACGCGAGTCCACTCCTGCGGGCTCAAACAAGTTACCTCGCACGAAGACGAGTCCAGAGATACAAGAGCCATCACATTTTACATCACAGGCAAGTATATTACATGAGAGTTCAAAAGTGGCATCAGTTTCCAACTGATGGCAATTATTACAAAATAGTCTTATGTTTCAAGTCACGCAACGGAATTTTAAAACACGGGCCCTGTACACGTCGTCAGTTCGGATATCATGCTAGCCCTGACATGATATCACTCGGAGAGGTCTGCATTGGCCGGGGACGGGTCCCACTCCACGGACCAACCATCAGGCAGAGGGTATGGCCACGGTACATGCAGAGCTGAGTCGTCAGGGAGATTACCTGAACAAAAGTTACAAGGCAAGACTGAGTATTCTAATACTCAGCAAGGCTTACCCGTTCATGGTATATATAGCCATGTAACTAGACTTATGAAGGCTTTTAGCTTTGGGTAGAGTTTTCAGCTGAAAAGCAACAAAGAGTAGGTCCTTAATTTCAACTTTTAGCTTTTAAGTTCTATGTGATTATCCATTCTAAATAAGCACCTATAGCTAATCAAGCATGGTAGAATCTTTAGCCAATCATCATATTTGATAACCATACCGTTACTCTTGTTACTCTATGTGGTAAAGGGATCAAGCAGTCTCAATCTCTGTGAGAAACGAACGATTCCTGAATCGAATTTCAGCCTTGCAAGGGTAAAGCTAACTCACACGCTTGGAACATCCAACGATTGTTCCAAAGCAACCGTTTGCCTTTCATTCCGACTCGTCGATCAGATCCACCACAAGCGACTACAGGACCATACGCACATCCAATGTGCAGGACGTACGCCTGTAGAGCGACTACATGGCCGTACTCCTGGTTGCCCTGCAACACGTATTTCTACACATCGAATCGAGTAACAGGAAGAACCAAAATACGAGTGGTGGGAGGTATGTCCACTCCTCGGGCCGATTGGTTACTAGGCTTACTGCTTACCATATTTCGCGGCATGTGGCTAGTACTTTCAAACGCTTAACCACCGCTACCACACATTGCGACCTTATCAAATTCAACAACACAGACGGGGTATCATCTTAACCCTGATACCTCACATAATTCCCGTCCGTCATCCTTATAGTGATTGCAGGAAGGTAAACAGTACAACTCCTATATCGCGCGAGTGATAAGAAATCACCCGACTTCTACCGGTCCTATTAGCAGAGCGGCTATTCGAACTCAAGTGCTAGTATCCAATACATTGGTTTCTAAGAAAATGTGACTAGGGTTGCTCATATAATCTAAAAACGTAATGCACAGATAGATATAATTAATATAGGTTGCAGTGTAAGTAAAATAGGGGTTATGTTTGGGGCTTGCCTTCTTGCGTAGGGTTGGGGGCAGAAGTGTCAAAGTTTTCCGAACTTTGGTTCGGAGCTTCAGTTAGACCTTCGACGATGCTCTCGGGGTCTTCAGAAACTTCTACGGCTTGATCCGAGATCAGTTCGTAATCACCATCGGCGAGAGTAGTCAGATCTACATGATATGCAAATATGTAAATTAAGGGATGCGTATTCTTTTATTTTATTTCACAATATAGTTGCAATCCAAGCAGTTAACACATATGAACTTATGAAACAAAAGGGGGTTTAGTCTTGAGTTATCATTTATATTTAAACAATGATTATAGTATTGGATTTATTGAAAACAGGAACTAAAACAATTGAATTTGAATTCAAATTTCAAGTTTAAATTTAAATCTTAGGCAAATATAATTATAAAGTTTTGAAAATTAATTATATACTAATTATCAATACATTAGATCATGACAAAAAGATCTAGTTAATTAAGCCTAAGAAACATGCTTAGTTAATTTCAAATCATCTTGAATTTGAATTATCTAAATTCAAAAGAAGTTAAACTACAAAACAGTGCTAGGTTTGAAACTTTAACACAAATTCACATATGACCTATAAAAGCTACATACCAAAAATCATAAGAAACAAATCTAATATGTAGAAGTTATGCACAAAATACCTTTTAACCTTAAATTTGAAATAGATTAAAAAATATTTAGTTTCAAACTAAACTTCATTAATAAAAGTTGTAGGGTTTCAAATCTAGTTTCCAACAAAATTAGTTTTGCAATTTTTCAATTTTTCTACAGTTTTCTACGAGTTTTATAAGACAGCAACATCAATCACATGAAATAACAAAACACATAGGGGGGTCCTCGGTATTTTGCGTTTGGGTCCCGGGAATAAGTTTTCTTCTCACAGATGTGCCCCTGCCCAACCCCGACGGCGACCGGCCGATCGGCTCAAGCACGTTCTCGCCGGCGGCGAGCTTTCCGGCGGGGAGGGGCTGACCGAGCATAACCTACGGAACCTAGGGAGTGGTTTGGGAGGGAGTGTGCTCGACGGGCGGCGGTGGAGCAGGGCCGGCGACGGGAAAGTGCGGCGGCCACGTCGGGTCACCGGCGTTCCCGGTGAAGGCCGGTGAACACAAGCAAGGAAGGCGCGCACGAGCATCAGTAGGCTACGGGGAATCGACTTGTGCACCTGGATGGGCCGGAGATCAAGCGGAAGGAGCTATCGACGGTGAGGTTGAGCTCGGGCGGCTCCGGTGAGAGGCAGCTCGGGGTGAGAGCAATTCCGGCGGAGGAAGGCCGGGGGCTGGATCGGATCAGGTCGGGGAGCTATGGGAGAAGGTGGGGAAGCGGTTGGCCGAGGGAATTTGGGCGGGGTGGCGCGGTTGAGGAGAATTCCGGCGAGGAGAAGCGGCGGCGGCTCGGTGTCATGAGGAGGAAGAAGGGGCAAAGCAGCCGGGGAGAGGGGGGTTCGGTCGGGTTTTGTAGCAGCGCACGGCTTGTAGAAGAGAGGGAGAGGGAGAGAGAGAGGGGGCGGTCACGGCCGAGCCCAAGACGGCGTGCGGCGAGGTGGCGGCCGGCAGTGCTCGGGGAGGCCGTGGCGCGCGCGAGGCAGGACAGCAAGGCTAGGCTAGAGCAGCGGGCAAGGTCGGGGTGATGCGTGGGGAGGGGCGGCAGCAGGAGGTGGATGGCGGCGACGTGGCAGAGCAGCGGCCAGGGGAAGAGCTCTGCGCCGGCGGCAGAAGGGGAAGCAGAGGAGCAGAAGGGGCTCAGAGGAAGAAGAAGGAGGAGAAAAAGTCCAAGGGCTCATGTGGAAAATTGAAAAGATCCAGGGACTTCCCTGTAAAGTAAAATTCCCCATTGATCTAAAGATCTAATGAGAAAGTGCCCAAAATAAAAGTTGTAGAGTTTTTCAAGCTCTACAAAAATGCTTTAGGGCTCAAGTTCAAAAACTCAAAGTTTGTAGCTTTACATGATAGGTTTCGAATAAAGGTGAAATTTGAATTACCTTTATCTTTACCAAAGTGAATTTGATCAAATTTTAAACACATTTGCAAAAGTTCATGGAAGGGCATGATGATTTGTACTCTTACATATTAGCCCTCAAGTAAACATGAAAGTTACTCTTACACATCAACTATTTTGCATAAAAGACCCTATGGCTTTTGTTTTATTTACACTTGGGTCCCTGTTTTTACTTAAAGGCTTAATTCCTTAGATTTTAATCTACCTTTTACACTTTCTTTCTCATAGTAATATAAATTTAACACTTATTATTATTTTTCTCCTAGGTTTTAATGCTACCTTCCATTCCACCCAATTTACACTTAAGGCCTATACTTTATAGAAATTACAAATATACCCCTAGCCTTTTGTACTACCCATATTTACCATAGCAAGCCCACATATATCACACTAAAACCTAGTATCTATGTCTCTAATTACCTAAATATCACAGCCTTCCCCCCAAAAAAGAATCTCATCCCGAGATTCCTGATGTAGATTGGAGTTGGATGCTTAGACTTGGGGATTAGCTTGAAGAAAGTTTGGGAAGTTTCGCTGAAGATAAGATTCTGCTTCCCAAGTTGCTTCCTCTTCGGTGTGATGATCCCATAAGATCTTGTACATTTTGATTTTCTTCCTTCGGGTGACCCTTTCCTTGGTATCTAAGATTTGGATGGGTTATTCGATGTAAGATAGATCGGGTTCGATCTCAATGGCACGTGTTTCAATGATCTCCGTGGGTACTTTAATACACTTTTGAAGTTGAGAGACATGGAAAACATCGTGAATGGCAGCCAATTGAGATGGAAGACGAATTTTGTAGGCCACTAGGCCACAGACTTGAAGGATCTCAAAGGGTCCGACATATCGGGGTGCTAGTTTTCCTTTTATGCCGAAACGTTGAACACCTTTGGTAGGAGATACTCAGAGATATACAAAATCTCCTACTTGGAACTGCAGAGGTTTCCTTCTTTGGTCTGCATAACTCTTTTGCCTAGACTGGGCTGTCTTAAGGTTGGCTTGAATAACCTTGACCTTATCTTCGGCTTCGACAACTAGGTCTGGTCCAAAGATTTTGCGTTCGCCGGTCTCAGACCAACTCAAAGGAGTTCAACATCTGCGACCGTATAATGCTTCAAAAGGTGCCATCTGAAGACTAGATTGATAGCTGTTGTTGTAAGAGAATTCGGCCAAGGCAAGACATTTGTCCTAGCTCGTACCATAGTGAATAATACAAGCTCGGAGCATGTCTTCAAGAATTTGGTTGACTCGTTCAGTTTGTCCATCCGTCTGAGAATGATATGCAGAGCTTCGAATCAGTTTAGTTCCAAGAGCTCACTACAATTGTTCCCAGAAGCGTGCAATGAATTGGGCCCCTCGATCAGAGATGATGGTCTTGGGGACACCATGTAACCAAACAATTTGATCAAGATAGACTTCGGCATACTTCTTAGCAGAGTAAGTGGTATGCACGGAAAGAAAATGAGCCATTTTTGTGAGTCTATCAATGATTACCCATATGGAGTCATGTTTTTGAGACTTGTTCGGAAGACCAACAATAAAATCCATACTAATGTCTTCCCACTTCCATGACGGAATAGGTAATGGTTGAAGCGTACCAGATGTTTTTAGATGGCTGGCTTTGACTCTCTGACACGTATCACACTCGGATACATACTTAGCAATTTCTCTTTTCATTCTGGTCTACCAAAAATATTGTCATAGATCTTGATACATTTGGTGCTACCAGGATGAATAGAGAATTTGGATAAATGTGCTTCATCAAGGATTTGTTTACGAAGTTGATGGTCTTTAGGTATAACGATACGATTGTTGAACCACAAGACTCCTTGATGATCAGTGTGAAAATACTTGTATTTAGCTTCTCCTTGAGATAGTCTTAGCTTGATAATTCTGATACCCTCATCATGTAGTTGTGACAAGATGATTTTATCTCAAAGAGTAGACTCGATAGATAAAGATTTAGACTATCTTGAGGGATAATCTCTAGATTGAGTTTTCTCATCTGATTACAGAGAGTGTCACTGAAAGCTGCTATGGATAAGCAATGACAATGTGCCTTGCGGCTAAGTGCATCCGCAACCACATTGGCTTTGCCAGGATGGTAGTATACCTCAAGGTCGTAGTCTTTGATCAGTTCTAACCATCGCCTTTGCCTCATATTCAAGTCAGCTTGGGTAAAGATATATTTGAGGCTCTTATGGTCAGTGTAAATGTTACACTTAGCACCCATAAAATGATGTCTCCAAATTTTAAGAGCGTGAACAACTGCTGCCAATTCAAGATCATGAGTTGGATAGTTTTGCTCATGGTTCCGGAGCGCTCTGGATGCATAAGCAATGACCCGGTTGTTTTGCATTAGAACGCAACCAAGGCCAGTTCCAGAAGCATCGCAGTAAACATCAAAAGGTTGGGTGTTATTTGGCTGAGCTAGCACCGGAGCGGTTGTTAGAAGTTTTCTCAAGGTATGGAACGCTGTGTCACACTTATCGTCCCATCAATATTTAACTTCTTTCTTAAGTAGCTCAGTCATAGGTTTGGCTATCTTGGAGAAGTCTGGAATGAATCGGCGATAGTATCCCGCCAATCCAAGGAAACTTCGAATTTGATGGACTGAAGTTGGAGGCTTCCAATCCATAACCTCCTGAACTTTAGTTGGGTCAACTGATATGCCTTCACTAGAGATAGTGTGTCCTAGAAATTTCACACTATCCAGCCAAAATTCACATTTTGAGAATTTGGCGTAAAGGCGATGATCACGTAGTCGTTGAAGAACGATACGTATGTGATTGGCATGGTCTTCATTAGTCTTGGAATATATTAGAATATCATCGATGAAGACCACGACGAATTTATCAAGTTCCGGCATAAAGACTGAGTTCATGAGATACATGAAATATGCCGGGGCGTTGGTAAGCCCAAATGACATAACCAGATATTCATATAGTCCATATCTGGTTGAGAAAGCCGTTTTTGGAATATCGCAAGGCTTGATTTTGATCTGATGATAACCAGAGCGTAAGTCAATCTTGGAAAAGACCTTAGCTCCAGCTAATTGATCAAATAAGATATAAATGTGGGGAAGAGGGTACTTATTTTTGATAGTGACCGCATTGAGTGAACGATAATCGACACATAACCTTAGGCTATTGTCCTTCTTCTTTACAAAGAGAGCGGGACAACCCCAAGGTGAAGCACTTGGGCGTATAAAACCTTTATCAAGAAGATCTTGAAGTTGGATTTTTAACTCGGCCAATTCATTTGGAGGCATACGATATGGCCTCTTTGAAATAGGAGCAGTGCCAGGTTGAAGTTCAATGATGAACTTGATGTCTCTGTCTGGTGGCATTCCAGGCAAGTCATTTGGAAAGACATCGGGAAACTCACACACTACAGGAATATCTTTTACTTTGATGTTGCGGATGGCATAAGTGCAAGAATATAGATACTCCTGCTGAGGTAGATAGAGGGTAATGGCTCCTTGATATGGTGAATTAATCTCAATAACTCGGGAAGAAAAGTCTAGCAGTACTCTATATTCAGTCATCCAATTCGTCCTAGGTATAAAGTCAATACCCTCTAAGTTTAGCAATACCAAATCAGTTTTAATCACTTGCTGCCTAACCGAATTGGCACACTTTTAACCATTTGGTTAGAGGTAATCTTTCCTCCAGGGGTAGAAATCATGTATAATCCCTGGGTAGGACAAATATCAAGTCCTATTCGGGTACCACAGTTGTTACTAATAAAATTATGAGTTGCTCCGGAATCAAATAATGTAACAACTGGTTTATGGTGAATAGAGAATGTACCCGACATGACGGGGGCTCCGTCCGGAAGTTCCGCAAGGGTGGTGAAGTTAATTCGTCCTTGCCGGACTTGCATCATCGGCCTTTTACCCTTGTTCTGGTTACCCTGATTGGAACTTTGTCCTTGGTTAGGTTTCTTGGGCCGCGGACAATCCCTGATGAAATGGTCTGCACTCCCGCAATTGAAACAGCAATAATTGCTGCCTCTCTGTGGAGCTTGTTGCACATTTGGCCTTGGGCCAAATTCCTGTAGTTGCTGTGGAGGTACGGGAGGTCTATACCTTCCTTGTTGTTGGGGCGGCTTGAAAACCAGTCTGCCAAACGGGGCATTCCTCTGTGGCGCTCTGATCTATGTGTTAGGAACAACCTGATACCTCGGTGATTGAGCACTCGAGGGTCCAGTAGGAGTCTTTCTTTTCTTCTCAGCACGATGTGCCATGATACAATCCTCCTGGGTTAAGGCCATATTAACCAGCTCACTGAAATTATTAGCCCTAACAAGATTCAGGCGCTCCTTGAGCTTGGTATTAAGGCCACGACGAAAACGATCTTGTTTCTTGGCATCATTGTCTGCATGATAACCTGCATATTAGCACAGATGATTAAAAGTCTGTGCATACTGCAATACCGTATTAGAACCTTGGATAAGTGCCAAGAACTCGTTCAACTTTCGCTCCAGCAATCCTTCGGGAATATAATGTGCCCTGAAGGTAGTCCGAAATTCATCCCAGGAGATGACATGTCCCACGGGCTGCATGGCATAGAAATTATCCCACCATATACGAGCAGCACCGCGAAGTTGCTGGGCAGCAAAAGAAGCTTTACTCGAGTCCGCACAAGGTATAGTCAAGAGGGCGAACTTTGATTCGATGATATGAAGCCAGGCATTAGCGTCCAAAGGTTCTTCAGCCTTACTGAAAAACGGAGGTTGGGTACTGAGAAAGTCCTGATAGCTGGCCACTGGAGGATTGAGGTCATCACGACCTCCTCGGAACTGTTGACGTTGCTGGTTCTGCTGTGCTTGTACCAGCAGATTGAGGAGTTCAGTTTGCTGTGCCATTACCTTGGCTAGGTTGGGAGGTGGCGGTGGCGGTTGTTGAGAACCACTGGCTTGTTCTGCCCGGAAGCCTTCCGCGGTTCCATGCGTGGCTCCAACCATCTGAAATAAAGGAGACGTCCGTTATTAACCACATGACCTTACTCCCAATTTCAGAAGATACAATATTCATATAAACAATGCACATATTCCATTCAGTCATCTCATTTCAGAACATAAAGATAAGGAACAAGAGGATAAAACATGAAGCTTATATTACAACGTAGATTTTGATGGTTTTCCACATTATACATCCAAAGGATCCATACACCGACCATCTATGTTACAACAAATGGCGCAACGTCTAAGTAAGTTACGTACTACCTAAGGCATTACACTTCTCACAGGTTAAATCTAAAAAAAGTTGATGATTTGACAACTAAAAATCGTCGAAGTTGCCTACAGAAGACTGACTGCCAGAAGAGGAATGGTGGGGGCTAAGAACAGGGTCCCCATGCTCAGAGTCAAGCTCCGAGACTCCCTCAATCTCCTCTGGATCTTCTTCTTCAGCCTCAGGTACTGCGGGTGCGACGGGAGGTATTGATGGCTGCTGCAGTTCTTCAAGGTGAGGCTGGGCATCATCAGCTTCAAGGATCAGATCATGGATTTGTTCCTGAAGGAACTTAATGATGGTATTGCGCTGAGTGATTATATGATCACTCTCGTTGATCTGATCTTCTTGATGAAGGATGGTCTCATCCCGTGCTGCGATGGTCTCATCCTTCTGAGTCACCAAGGCTCGAAGCTGGTCAACTTGAGTGACTTGTCTATCAGCCTCCCTATAGTGACTTCGCGCGGCATTGATCAACTGACCCATTTCACGATGTAGTAGCAGTTGATAGTGATACTGCACATTCATAAACCGCATCATACCTTGAAGTGCTTCTTGCGTTGGACCTTCCAATTTTTGACTCTCAGGGACTACCCCGAGATTCCATTCTGGCTCGTTGAGATTTGTCATAGAAAATAAACCAATGGGCTGTCCTGCGACTTCCCTGGGATGCTGATTACAGAAAAGATAAATTGCTTCCAATGCTGCTCTTTCAATGGTGTCCACTATTCGATAGCCCATCATGTTAACTTCAATGGGCTGCCATTGGGAATGAAAAGGATGTTGCGGAATGGTCATTCTGACTCGAGCTCGATGAACGCCTTCTTCTTGATATTCAACTGCATCATACTGTGGAGGTTCTGTATAGTAGAATGACCTTAAAGATTCCCAAAGTAAACGAGGGAAACCCTCCCAGTGCAGGGCATTTGTATGGAGATGCCCAGCCGGATCCCAAAAGACATTAGGAGGGGCTGCCATCTGCAACAAGAATGCAAATGGTGAGACTTTTTACCTTGCTGATAAATCACAAGATAAATGGAACGAGATAATTAATTCTGACAACAACAAAGACTGAAAATTAGATGGATGCCTAAGGTACTTACGATACTCAACTTAGAATTACCATAAGAATCCTATCAACCCATTCTATAGATAAACAACACACTATTCATCCTTAACAGAATTAAACATACATTGCATTCTTTTGTTTGACAAGGGATTATGTATGCACGTACTATGCGTTCTCTCAACCAAAAACAACTGCCGAATATCTTCAGACTTATGCAATTAGTTTCGGTGGCATAACACATACGTCTCTTACTAATAACTAGCCGATAAGTCCTATACGTCCTAATTCCGTAATCGTGGTTAGTGTACCTGCAAGAAATCACAATATATATCCAATGAACCTTTCATGCTAGCATATCATGAAAGCGTCCCCAATCATTACTGTTCACTATAGAAACAGCATCTGTACTATTACCGCCGTACAAACAACATTAACATACGTCGTCGAAACAACGTATTCACGGGGGTACCGCAATATGCGGGGGTATGAACAGCGATTGCCATACCCTGCGCCGAACCATTTTGATAGAGTCAGAGTGCCCAATCTTTCGGTGAGTGGAGATAATTTCGACCTGGTGGAAGATGACCCTCACGATCCGACTACGACGAGCGAGCCCGAAGCGCCAATGCAATCGCCGAACCAACTCCCTGTGGTTACCGACCTTGTTGATGCAAGATCAGCCTGATCACGAAGATCGTTTCCTGAACGCAATCAAAGAACGAACAAGAAAAAGATGTGAGCAATCACAATATCACTCGAAGGTGGAGTTCTGAATCACACGAGGACAGCACGTATTTGCGCATGTTCGAGAGTAGCTAAAGCTAGATGTAAAACAAAACTCAAGTCTGAAAATAAAAGAGGAGTCTATCTAAATAGGGGGCACAGCCCCTGGCGGCCAGGAGGGGCGGCGCGCTACAGTACCGTGGTACTGTTCATGCCTGGGGTTGCGAGGGTTGGGCCTCCTATTGGGCCGACTGCTACTCTTCTGGGCCCTCGTTCTTCAATAGCATGATGTAGTTCAATTCCCTCGCACGGGCCCGAGTAATTGGCCCAGGTGGAGGGGATGGCGCCTGGGCCTAGAGTGGAGGCGCGCCTGGTGAGGATGGCGCCTGGACCTGGAGTGGAGGCGCCTGGGGTGCTTCTGGTGCTGCTGGTGTAGATGTGCTTGTATTGTAGTTGATGTCCTCATCATCCTCCCCTTCTTGAACCGAAGTCATCCTCGACGGCAACTCCTCATCTGCTCCCGCATACAGTTTCAAATCTGCAACATTAAAACTAGTGGAAACACCAAACTCCGCAGGCAGGTCAAGGATATAAGCATTATCATTAATCTTGGTTAGCACCTTAAAAGGACCAGCAGCACGAGGCATCAATTTAGAACGACGCAAAGTAGGAAAACGATCCTTTCTCAAATGCAACCAAACCATATCACCAGGTTCAAAAGTAACAAGTTTGCGACCTTTACTACCAGCAACCTGATATTTAGCATTAGTGGCAGCAATGTTTTGTTGAGTCTGTTCATGCAAATTAACCATTTGTTCAACATGTGCAACGGCATCTATGTGTGGGGCGTCCGCAGCATCAAGCGAGAACAAATCAATAGGCGCCCGCGGAATGTAACCATAAGCAAACTCAACATGAGGCAAGCAATCCTCCCAACGTTTCAAATTTTTGTCTAAAACAGCCCTAAGCATGGTTGACAAAGTTCTATTAACCACCTCAGTTTGTCCATCAGTCTGAGGATGACAAGTGGTGCTAAAAAGCAATTTAGTTCCCAATTTATTCCAAAGAGATCTCCAAAAATGACTGAGGAACTTAGCATCACGATAAGAGACTATTGTATTTGGAACACCATGCAAACGAATAATCTCTCTAAAGAACAATTCAGCAACATTGCTAGCATCATCAGTCTTATGACAAGGTATAAAATGAGCCATTTTGGAGAATCGATCAACAACCACAAAAATGCTATCCCTCCCCTTTCTAGGCAATCCCAAAACAAATTCCATAGAAATATCAAGCCAAGGGGAAGTAGGGACAGGCAATGGCATGTACAAACCATTGTTGTTCAATCGTGACTTAGCTTTCTGACATGTAGTGCAGCGTGCAACAAGGCACTCGACATCACGGCGCATCCGGGGCCAAAAGAAGTGGGCGGCCAGCACCTCATGCGTCTTGTAGACGCCAAAGTGTCCCATGAGACCGCCTCCATGCGCTTCCTGCAACAATAAAAGACGAACCGAACTTGCTGGAACACACAGCTTGTTAGCACGAAACAGGAACCCATGCTGCATGTGAAATTTGCCCCAGGGTTTGCCATTCATACACAGAACTAAGATATCTTTAAAATCAGCATCGTCGATATATTGATCCTTTACAGTTTGCAAGCCAAAGATTTTAAAATCTAACTGGGACAGCATGGTATATCGACGAGACAAAGCATCAGCAATGACATTTTCCTTCCCATTCTTGTGTTTAATGATGTAAGGGAAAGACTCAATGAATTCTACCCAATTAGCATGACGACGGTTCAGATTTGTTTGGGTACGAATATGTTTTAAAGCCTCATGATCAGAGTGGATTATAAACTCACGATGCCAAAGATAGTGCTGCCATGTTTGCAAAGTGCGCACTAAAGCATATAATTCTTTATCATAAGTAGAATATCTTAGACTAGCACCGCTTAATTTTTCACTAAAATAAGCAACCGGTTTTCCTTCTTGTAACAAAACAGCACCAAGCCCAATACCGCTGGCATCACATTCGAGCTCAAATATTTTACCGAAATCAGGCAATTGCAAGAGAGGAGCATGTGTTAACTTATCTTTCAAAGTGTTGAATGCTACCTCTTGTGAATCACTCCAAATAAACGACACACCTTTCTTTGTAAGCTCATGTAGAGGCGCTGCAATGGAGCTAAAATCACGAACGAATCTGCGGTAGAAACCTGCAAGTCCAAGGAAGCTCCGAATCTGTGTGACCGTCGACGGCGTAGGTCATTCCCGAATGGCATCAATCTTGCTGCTATCCACCTCAATGCCCTGTGGAGTAACAACATAGCCAAGAAACGAGACACGTTGCGTGCAAAAGATGCATTTTTCCATGTTACCAAACAAGTTAGCAGCACGCAACGTATCAAAAACAGCACGCAAATGTTCTAAATGCTCTTCCATAGACTTGTTGTAAATAAGGATATCATCAAAATATACAACAACAAACAATCCTATGAAGGGCCTCAGAACTTCATTCATTAAGCGCATAAAAGTACTAGGAGCATTAGTCAATCCAAACGGCATAACCAACCATTCATATAACCCAAATTTTATTTTAAAAGCCGTTTTCCATTCATCACCCAGTTTCATTCTAATCTGGTGGTAACCACTACACAAATCAATCTTAGTGAAAATAATGGCACCACTAAGCTCATCTAGCATATCATCAAGGCATGGTATAGGATATCGATAACGAATGGTAATGTTATTAATAGCACGATAGTCTACACACATACGCCATGACCCATCTTTCTTTGGAACAAGTAATACAGGAACGGAGCAAGGGCTAAGAGACTCACGAATGTAACCCTTATCAAGCAACGCCTATACTTGTTGCTGAATCTCCTTCATCTCATCCGGATTTGTACGGTACGGTGCGCGGTTGGAAGCTGTGTGCCGGGGATGAGGTCAATCTGGTGCTCAATGCCACGAAGTGGTGGAAGACCCGGTGGCAAGTCTTTGGGAAAGACATCAGCATACTCCTGGAAAAGGTTAGCAACCGCAGGGGAAATATCCAAAGATGGTGCATCATCAAGTGAAACAATCATACTAGAGCATACAAGTGCATAGCATGGCAAATGAGCATCGCGTAGATCATCAAAATCAGCACGTGTAGCAAGTAAAACAGGAGCATTCAACTTGATTTCAGATTTAACAGAGGTCGATGGCGATGGTTCAAGTTGTTTAGCAGTCTTAGCAGCGCAAGCAAGATCATCTTTAACAATTTGTTCAGGTGTCATAGGATGTATAATTATTTTCTGACCCTTAAACATGAAAGAATAATGATTCGAATGACCATGATGCAAGCTATCAGTATCATATTGCCAAGGTCGACCAAGTAACAAAGAGCACGCTTCCATGGGAATAACATCACAATCAACAAAATCAGAATAAGCACCCATGGAGAAAGGAACATGCACCGACCGTGTCACTCTAATTTTCCCACCATCATTAAGCCACTGAATGTGATATGGGTTCGGATGCTTACGAGCGGGTAAAGACAATTTTTCTACCAGCACGGTGCTCGCCAAATTGTTGCAACTGCCGCTGTCGATGATGATGCGAATCGACCGCTCCTGCACAACACCTTTTGTATGGAACAAGGTGTGTCGCTGATTCTTCTTGGGTGGGGCGACCTGTGTACTAAGAACACGCTGCGCAACAAGATTTTCATACCTATCAGCGTCGCTCGGGTTGTCATGCACCTCCATCTTAGCTGCATGATCAGTGGCAAGCATAGCATGTTGAGTTTCTTCAGAATCACTAGCGGAAGAATACTCACCAGTGTCACGAATGAGCAAAATACGCTTGTTCAGACAGTCCCTAAACACGTGGCCAAATCCTCTACAACGATGACACTGAATGTCCCGTGTACGGCCTGTGGCGGAAGCTGCGCCTGCAGGCTTGGGCACCCTCTCGCGGGGTGCAGGAGTGGCCGTGGCTGGTGCAGGGGAAGCAACCGCTGAGCTGGATGTCGAGCTGCGTCCTGCAAAAGTGTTAGTGTATGTCTTGGAGCGGCGTCCCTGCACTTCACGTTCAGCTTTGCAAGCATATTCAAATAATGTGGTCATATCAGCATACTCCTTATAATCAAGTATATCCTGAATTTCACGGTTCAAACCACCACAAAAACATGCCATCGCAGCGTCGTCCACCTCAAACAAACCACAACGAATCATACCTTTTTGTAGTTCCTGGTAATATTCCTCAACAGATTGTTGACCTTGCTGAAATCGCTGCATTTTATTAAGCAAATCGCGTGCATAATATGAAGGTACAAATCGATGTCGCATAGCAGCTTTTAATTGAGTCCAAGTGATGGGAGCGGTGGTGGGATGGTTTTGTTTATATTCACGCCACCAAATTAAAGCAAAATCAGTAAATTCACTAATAGCAGCTTTAACTTGAGAGCCAGCAGGAATATCATGACATGAAAATTTCTGTTCGACCTCTAATTCCCAATCAAGATATGCAGCAGGATCATATTTGCCATTAAAAGAGGGAATTTTAAACTTAATCTTAGCAAAAGAATCATTAGCGGGGGGACGTACCACGCGGCAAGCACGGCCGCGGCGGTTGCCAGCATCTCCATCGTCCTGCTCAGTATCACCGCCATAATCCTTCTTCAATTCCGTGATCGAGGTGTTCAATGCGTCGGGTCGTGCCATGATGGTGTCGAGCGTGTTCCGGGTGGCCGTCTGCGTGAGGTCGAGCTGATCGAACCGCTGGTTCGTCGAGGTGACCGTGGAGTCCAGCCGTTCATGTATCGTCTTAATGTCCGCGGCAAGTCCATCAACTTGTGTCCGGATGTCCTGCAGTGGTACATCCGTCTTGTCATCATCTCCTGCCATGGTTAGTGCAAACACAAAACAAAATCCTATGACTAGAAGGGTGTAATGCGCTCACAAAAGTGTTGTTATCAAATTCTTATCCGTTCTTACCACACACACAGGGGCGAACTGCAACCAACTGGTGGAACTCACGAAAGATTGGAGGAGCGACTGCCTGGAGAAACAAAAACTGCTCGTCGTAGAAATATGTGGAGTTCTGGGTAGGCTGCACTCAAAGCAAGGATTAGTTGAATTATAGTGCTAACACACGTACAAAAGCTGCTGGAAACAAGTGAAACCGAAACGACAGATGCAAGGAAGGTGGCAAAGATGGAGAAGGCACAACAAAAAGCTGTTTTTTGGTTTTTCTTTTTTTTCTGTTCCCTCTTTTTTTTTGCCAGGAGTCCTCAAAACCGATAATATGAACACAGAGGATCTAAAACAGCAAGTTACGACACACACTTTTTCTGAAAGTATAGGGGTATTCTGGTAAAAAGAAGAGAGATACGGATATGAAAAACTGGCACGGCGTGGGGAAGGGGGGGGGGAATGTGACCTGGGCAGGTGACCGAGTCGGTCACAGCGCATTGTGGAGGTGGGGTGGGGGGAAGGGGCGATCGAGTCTGAATCGGTCCCGACGTGTGTAGGGGGGATTTGCGGCCGTCCTGTGCCCGGACTCCTTTCCCGTTCCTCTTGTTTTTTGACTTTCCTTTTTTTTATTACTTTCTTTCCCTTTTTTTGGACTTTCCTTTCACACAGGCGTGCGGGAGGACGAACAGGGCCGGCGGCGCTATGGCACGTGTGACCAGGGCACGATCAGGGGAAAAGGGTGCGGCGTGTGTGGTAGGGTTGCGGCGTGCGTGGGGGCAAAAAGGAAGGCGAGTAGCAAGATGGAAGGGCGGCGCACTAGGGTGTGAAGAGACAAGAACAAGGCGATGAGAAAACAAAAACACAAGTAACCAGCAACAATTGGAAGTGTAAAGACACAAATTCAATCAACGCAAAGTATTGAAAGAATGCGCGAGGCTAAAAAGGTTGCTGGGACAAGATCTAACCTAAAAATAAATTTTTGTTTTGGTTTTTGTGGACTGTAGGAAGGGAAAAAAACACTCGATAAACTCACCGATCAACCTGGAAAGCTGATACCACTTGATAGAGTCGGAGTGCCCGATCTTTCGGTGAGTGGAGATAATTTCGACCTGGTGGAAGATGACCCTCACGATCACGAGCGAGCCCGAAGCGCCAATGCAACGCTGAACCAACTCCCTGTGGTTACCGACCTTGTTGATGCAAGATCAGCCTGATCACGAAGATCATTTCCTGTACGCAATCGAAGAACGAACAAGAAAAAGATGCGAGCAATCACAATATCACTCGAAGGTGGAGTTCTGAATCACACAAGGACAGACGTATTTGTGCGTGTTCGAGAGTAGCTAAAGCTAGATGTAAAACAAAACTCAAGTCTGAAAATAAAAGAGGAGTCTATCTAAATAGGGGGCACAGCCCCTAGCGGCCAGGAGGGGCGGCGCGCTACAGTACCGCGGTACTATTCACGCCTAGGGTTGCGAGGGTTGGGCCTCCTGTTGGGCCGACTGCTACTCTTCTGGCCCTCGTTCTTCAATAGCATGATGTAGTTCAATTCCCTCGCACGGGCCCGAGTAATTGGCCCAGGTGGAGGGGATGGCGCCTGGGCCTGGAGTGGAGGCACGCCTGGTGAGGATGGCGCCTGGACCTGGAGTGGAGGCGCCTGGGGTGATTCTGGTGCTGCTGGTGTAGATGTGCTTGTGTTGTAGTTGATGTCCTCATCACATTTACTCCCAATATAATCAACTGAAGTTGATATATTGGCAGCATCTCAAGTAGGCCACTGCTTGAGAAACAGCATTCGGTTCGCATCACTGACGGGAAGGCTAACTCCCCAGTTAGCTGAGGATCCTTACCTCCTTACCTCACCATCGAAGATGTCATTATAGGAAGTAAAGTTGGGTTGTGCACGAATTTAAGTTTTGACAGAAAAGTAATGCAACGTAGTTTTGCAATATACTTGGTTAGTCAAATTTTATACTAAAAGTATTTTTAAGGCATTTCATATCTCCAGTGTACACTTGTTAGCTCTGATACCAGCTGTGGCAGAACCAACCTGAATTACACCGGCTCAAATACGCGAGTCCACTCTTGCGGGCTCCAACGTGCTTCAAACGGTATTATCCCTTGGCCTGTCGGGTAACGTCCCGATAAACCACCGAATGCAGGATCAAACAAGGTACCTCGTACGAAGACGAGTCCAGAGATACAAGAGCCATCACATTTTTCATCACAGGCAAGTATATTACATGAGAGTTTAAAAGTGGCATCAGTTTCCAACTGATGGCAATTATTACAAAAATAGTCTTATGTTTCAAGTCACGCAGTGGAGTTTTAAAACACGGGTCCTGTACACGTCGTCAGTTCGGATATCATGCTAGCCCTGGCCTGATATCACTCGAAGAGGTCTGCGTTGGCTGGGGACGGGTCCCACTCCATGGACCAACCATCAGGCAGAGGGTAGGGCCACGGTACAGGCAGAGCTGAGTCGTCAGGGAGATTAACTGAACAAAAGTTACAAGGCAAGACTGAGTATTCTAATACTCAGCAAGGCTTACCCATTCATGGTATATACAGCCATGTAACTGGACTTATGAAGGCTTTTAGCTTTGGGTAGAGTTTTCAGCTGAAAAGCAACAAAGAGTAGGTCCTTAATTTCTAAATAAGCACCTATAGCTAATCAAGCATGGTAGAATCTTTAGCCAATCATCATCTTTGATAACCATACCATTACTCTTGTTACTCTATGTGGTAAAGGGATCAAGCAGTCTCAATCTCCGCGTGAAACGGACGATTCCTGAATCGAATTTCAGCCTTGCAAGGGTAAACCTAACTCACACGTTTGGAACATCCAACGATTGTTCCGAAGCAACCGTTTGCCTTTCATTCCGACTCGTCGATCAGATCCGCCACAAGCGACTGCAGGACCATACGCACATCCAATGTGCAGGACGTACGCCTGTAGAGCGACTACACGGGCGTACTCCTGGTTGCCCTGCAACATGTATTCCTACACATCGAATCGAGTAACAGGAAGAACCAAAATACGAGTTGTGGAAGGTATGTCCACTCCTCGGGCTGATTGGTTACTAGGCTTACCGCTTACCATATTTCGCGGCATGTGGCTAGTACTTTCAAACGCTTAACCACCGCTACCACACACTACGACCTTATCAAATTTAACAACACAGACGGGGTATCATCTTAACCCTGATACCTCACATAATTTTCGTCCGTCATCCTTATAATGATTGCAGGAAGGTAAACAGTACAACTCCTATATCGCGCGAGTGACAGGAAATCACCCGACTTCTACCGGTCCTATTAGTAGAGCGGCTATTCGAACTCAAGTGCTAGTATCCAATACATTGGTTGCTAAGAAAATGTGACAAGGGTTGCTCATACAATTCCTAAAAACGTAATGCACAGATAGATATAAATAATATAGGTTGTAGTGTAAGTAAAATAGGGGTTATGTCCGGGGCTTGCCTTCTTGCGTAGGGTTGGGGGCAGAAGTGTCAAAGTTTTCCGAACTTTGGTTCAGAGCTTCAGTTAGACCTTCGGCGACGCTCTCGGGGTCTTCAGAAACTTCTACGGCTTGATCCGAGATCAGTTCGTAATCACCGTCGGCGAGAGTAGTCGGATCTACATGATATGCAAATATGTAAATTAAGGAATGCATATTCTTTTATTTTATTTCATGATATAGTTGCAATCCAAGCAGTTAACACATATGAACTTATGAACCAAAAGGGGGTTTAGTCTTGAGTTATCATTTATATTTAAATCATGATTATAGTTTTGGATTTATTGAAAACAGGAACTAAAATTTCAAGTTTAAATTTAAATCTTAGGCAAATATAATTATAAAGTTTTGAAAATTAATTATAGACTAATTATCAATATATTAGATCATCACAAAAAGATCTAGTTAATTAAGCCTAAGAAACATGCTTAGTTAATTTCAAATCATCTTGAATTTGAATTATCTAAATTCAAAAGAAGTTAAACTACAAAACAGTGCTAGGTTTGAAACTTTAACACAAATTCACATATGACCTATAAAATTTACATACCAAAAATCATAAGAAACAAATCTAATATGTAGAAGTTATGTACAAAATATCTTTTAACATTAAATTTGAGATAGATTCAAAAATATTTAGTTTCAAACTAAACTTCATTAATAAAAGTTGTAGGGTTTGAAATCTAGTTTCCAACAAAATTCGTTTTGCAATTTTTCGATTTTTCTACAGTTTTCTACGAATTTTATAAGACAGCAACATCAATCACATTAAATAACAAAACACATAGGGGGGTCCTCGGTATTTTGCGTTTGGGTCCCTGGAATAAGTTTTCTTCTCACAGATGTGCCCCTGCCCGACCCCGACGGCGACTGGCCGATTGGCTCAAGCACGTTCTCGCCGGCGGCGAGCTTTCCGGCGGGGAGGGGCTGACCGAGCATGACCTACGGAACCTAGGGAGTGGTTTGGGAGGGAGTGTGCTCGACGGGCGGTAGTGGAACACGGCCGGCGATGGGAAAGTGCGGCGGCCGCGTCGGGTCACCGATGTTCCCGGCGAAGGGCCGGTGAACACAAGCAAGGAAGGCGTGCACGAACATCAGTAGGCTACGGGGAATCGACTTGTGCACCTGGATGGGCCAGAGATCAAGCGGAAGGAGCTGTCGACGGTGAGGTCGAGCTCGGGCGGCTCCGGTGAGAGGCGGCTCGGGGTGAGAGCAATTCCGGCGGAGGAAGGTCGGGGGCTGGATCGGATCAGGTTGGGGAGCTAGGGGAGAAGGTGGGGAAGCGGTTGGCCGAGGGAATTTGGGCGGGGTGGCGCGGTTGAGGAGAAGCGGCGGCGGCTCGGTGTCACGAGGAGGAAGAAGGGGCAAAGCAGCCGGGGAGAGGGGGGTTCGGTCGGGTTTTGTAGCAACGCACAGCTTGTAGAAGAGAGGGAGAGGGAGAGAGAGAGGGGGCGGTCACGGCCGAGCCCACGACGGCGGGTGGTGAGGTGGCGGCCGGCGGTGCTCGGGGAGGCCGTGGCGCGCGCGAGGCAGGACAGCAAGGCTAGGCTTGAGCTGCGGGCAAGGTCGGGGTGACGCGTGGGGAGGGGCGGCAGCAGGAGGTGGATGGTGGTGATGGTGGCAGAGCGACGGCTAGGGGGAGAGCTTTGCACCGGCGGCAGAAGGGGAAGCAGAGGAGCAGAAGGGGCTCAGAGGAAGAAGAAGGAGGAGAAAAAGTCCAAGGGCTCATGTGGAAAATTGAAAAGATCCAGGAACTTCCCTGTAAAGTAAAGTTCCCCGTTGATCTAAAGCTCTAATGAGAAAGTGCCCAAAACAAAAGTTGTAGAGTTTTTCAAGCTCTACAAAAATGCTTTAGGGCTCAAGTTCAAAAACTCAAAGTTTGCAGCTTTACATGATAGGTTTTGAATAAAGGTGAAATTTGAATTACCTTTGTCCTTACCAAAGTGAATTTGATCAAATTTTAAACACATTTGCAAAAGTTCATGGAAGGGCATGATGACTTGTACTCTTACATATTAGCCCTCAAGTAAACATGAAATTTACTCTTACACAACAACTATTTTGCATAAAAGACCCTATGGCTTTTGTTTTATTTACACTTAAAGGCTTAATTCCTTAGATTTTAATCTACCTTTTACACTTTCTTTCTCATAGTAATATAAATTTAACACTTAGTATTATTTTTCTCCTAGGTTTTAATGATACCTTCCATTCCACCCAATTTACACTTAAGGCCTATACTTTATAGAAATTACAAATATACCCCTAGCCTTTTGTACTACCCATATTTACCATAGCAAGCCCACATATATCACACTAAAACCTAGTGTCTATGTCTCTAATTATCTGAATGTCACACTTGCTTCCCACGATCAAATCCACACTAAGGACGCCTTGTGCCTCTGATGTTTGGCCATTGAAATCGCTCAGCATGATGTTGGTCTTGACCAGATCTCTAGTGGACCGCCCCAACTAACGCAGCACTGAGTACGGCATTATGTTAACTATCACTCCTGTGTCAACCAACATCTTGTTGACAGGCTAGCTGTTTATGTAACCCTTAAGGTATAAAGCTTTCAAATGCTTGTAGTTCTTTGCTTGGGGCTTCTCAAATATAACTGGCTGTGGCCCTAAGTCAAGCTAGGCTACCGGTAACTCTTCACGGCTTTGGGCGTGGAACTCCGCAGGGAGTACAAACACCATATGTGCATCAGTCGATGTCTTCACATCAGCTCTTGTTGGCTTTGGATGCCACTCCTTCTTGGGAGGGTGCGACTCCCTTTTCTGGGTGTAATGGACTTTGCCTGCCAAATCCGGGCACGCCTTCCTTAGTGTCTCAAGATATCTAGCCTTGGCTTCCTCCAGACTGGGCAGCCGCTGTACCCTACATTTCTGGGAACGGTTAAGTCCATCAGGGCACCAGTGCGGCCGGTGATACTTATCCTCCTCTTCGAAGTCCACCCTTTTGCGTGGTGGATGAATCTGCTCATGCTGGGGCGATACAGGTCCCAAACGTCAAAAAATCAAGAACCCTTCTGCATCATGTGGCAGAACCAACCTGAATTACACTGGCTCAAGTATGCAAGTCCTCTCTCTCAAGTACTCCAATCATACTTCAAATGGTGTAACCCCTTGGCCTGTCGGTAATGTCCCGATAAACCACCGAAAGTAGGATCAAACAAGGTACCTCGCACGAAGGCGAGTCCAGAGATACAATCGCCATCATATTTTACATCACAAGCACTTATATTACAAAAGTTTCTAGAATAGCATAAGTGCTAAACTGATAGGAATTATTACAAACTAGTTTAAAGATTCAAGTTGATGGTAGCAGAGTTTAATGTACGACAACTGTACACATCGCCAGTACGGACATCATGCTAAGCCATGGCATGACATCACTCGTTATGATCAGTGTTGGCCGGGGACGGGTCCCACTCCATGGACTAACCATCAGGCAAAGCATAAGGCCAAGGCATGGGAAGAGTAGGGTCTTCAGAGACATTACCTGAAATAAAATCATATTGCAAGACTGAGTACTCTAATACTCAGCAAGGCTTACCCGGAATTAGGGTATACTTAGCCCGTAACTAGACCATGAAGGCTTTGCAAAGGTTTTGGTTTTAGCTTTTGCTGAAAAGCAACAAAGAGTAGATCCTTACTTTCATGTTTTAGCTTTCAGTTTTTAGTTCCTTTAACCATTCTAGATAAGCACCTATAACTATTCAAGCAAGGTAGAGCCTCTTTAAAGCATACCTCAGTATTACTCATCATAAGATTTCTCTTGTTACTCTATGTGGCAGAAGTATTAAGCAGTCTCAATCTCCGCGAGAAACGGATGATTCTGAATCGAATTTCAACCCTTGCAAGGTAAACCTAACTCACACGCTTGGAACACCAACAGGTCGTTCCGAAGCAACCGTTTGCCTTTCATTCCGGGTTGTGGAACAAAGCCACCACAAGCGACTGCAGGACCATCCAATGTGCAGGACATACGTCTACAGCACGACTGTATGACCCTATTCCCATCTGCTCTGCAAAACATACTCCCACACGTCAGTGCGTGTAAACATAAAATAAAAGTCGAGTGGTGGGGGACGAGTTCACTTGCCGGACCGATTGGTTACTAGGCTTACCGCTTACCATATTTCATGGCATGTGGCTAGTACTTTCAAATACTTAACTGCCACTACCACACACTGCAACCTTAACAAAATTCATCAACACAGACGGGGCATTATTCCTTTCCATAATACTGCACGTAACCCCGTCCGTCATCCTTATAGTGATTACAGGATTGTAAACATCTAATTCCTATATCGCGCGAGTGACCGGAAATCACTTGACTTCTACCGGTCCTATCAGCATGGCACTAGTCGGACTCAGGTTCTAATATTCAGTATATCATTTCCTAGTAATATGCAACTATGGTTTCTAGATAACTCCTAAGAAGTTAATGCACAAGTATACATATATAAATGTAGATTACAATGTAAATAAAATAGTAGGTTTATGTCCAGGGTTTGCCTTCACTGGCGAGGCTGGGGTCAGAGATGTTAACAAATTCTTCTGAACTTGGTTTGGGGCTTCAGTTAATTCTCCGATGACATTTCCGGGGTCTTCAGAGATTTCCACTTCAGGTTCCGGGAGAATCTGATAGTCTCCGTCGGCGAGAAGCATCGAGTCTATATGTGATGTAAATAATGGAGTTTAGAAAATGCATGGACATAAACCTACTATTCTGTTTCACAATAAAGTTGCAATCCAACTAAATTAACATTACATACTAGCAAACAACACAATTTCCCTTCACTGGGCAGTCATTTATCAGGTATTAACCAATTTACCTAATCACATTAAGTAACATGGTTGGTTACGCTAAATATTTAACTAACTGCATGACGTAGCATGTTTGGTGATCTTAAACAATTAAATTAATTACATTTAACACTTTTATTTATTTGACTAGCTAATTATCTTTAATAACCCTAGGTTATTATTTAATATGGATCTACTTATCAAGTTCTATTTATTTTAGTTGTTCTACACCTGATTATGGGTTGAGAATTTGTGGACATGCTACACTACTTAAGAGTAACACCTCAAAATATTCTCATAATTTTTCATGAATAAAAACTAGCATAAATGAATTAACTTTGAAAACAAGCAAAAATCCATAACTTGGTGTATAGCCTACTATTAATCCTAATACTTTTACTATGGATTACACATGCAAATAGAAAGTTATGGTATAAATTTCAAATACACATACTAACAGAAACATCCTTAATTAAAATCTAAGCATTTCATCAACATATAACAAAGAGGTACTCAGATTTCTAAGTAATTGAGTAGTAAAGAACTCGAAATTTTTACACAGAGCTAAAAATGGAACATACAACCTAGATTCCAAAATTCAGCCACAACACATGCATATAACATGAGATAAAAATAAAACACTCATTTCCTAGTATTTAATTTACATCCGAAACTACACACATACAGCTTGAGCTTACTATATAAAAGTAGTCGAATATAACTTAAGGATCCAAACAAAACTAGTTTGGCATTTTTCTGAATTTTTTACAATTTTCTACACATTTTTGAAGTTCACAGCTTTTGAATTGGGGGGGGGGATCTGGAATCTTGCAGCTAGACCCTTAGAACTTTTGAAATCATCACAAATAAGCCCTTGGCTCGTCGGGGAAGAAGGGGCAGAGCCGTTGCCGGCAAAATTCTAGCGAGGGTCGGCGTTGGGGGTGGAGAAGGGCTGGCCTATGGGCACCAGGAGCTCACGGCGCATCCATAGGTGGGCTTGGGAGGAAGAGGGGGTGACCGGAGAGGAGCTCGTCGGCGAGGGGCTTCCCGGCGAGGAGGGTGGCCAAGCTCGGGCTTAATAGCTGCAGGAGGAGGAGGAGAAGCTATTGGGATGGTCGGATTGGATGGAGGAGGGGTGGAGGTAAGGGCTCGACGGCGACAGGATCTCACCGGAGAAGAGTAGAACGACGGCGACCGGGCTCCGGCGAAGGATTGGCGTCGGGGTGGGGTCGTAGAGCTTCAGCGTGGCATGGTGAAGCTTCCTAGGTGGTTGTCCGGGACAATGGGGGGCTCGAGGTGGGAGCTCCACGGCGACCAGGGACTCGCCGGCGAAGAAGAAGGAGGCGGCGGTGGTGTTTCGGGCTCTAGGCGATTGGAGAGCAAAAGAGTGAGTGGAATGGGAAGAGAGAGAGTTAGTGCTACTCTTGAACCAGAAAAGAGAGGGCGAGAGGGCGTGCACGGGCGGCTGCTGCGGCAGCAAGGTGGCGGACGGCAGAGCCGCGGGGTGGTGTGGCATGCGCGCGAGAGGGCCAGGGAGGAGGAGCTAGGGCGGTGCTCGGGCTGGGTGCGACGCGTGGAGGCGAGGGCAGCAGGAGGCGGCGCCGGGGAGGAGCTGGCGTGGCGTTGAGCGGCGCTGACGGCCGGCGGCAGAGAAGCAGAGTAGGCGCCAGAGGAAGAAGAAGAGGGGAGGGGGTCCGAGGGACCTCATTGGAATTTGCAAAAAACCTCAGGGACTCCTTTGTAAACTGGATTTTCCCACTGATCCAAAGCTCTAATAAGGAAATGACCAAAATAGAGGTTGTAGAGTTTTTCAAATGCTACAACTTTGCTCTGGGGTTCAACTTCAAAAGCCTAAAGCACAATGCTTTATTTTACCATTTTGCACTCAAATCAAACTTAATTAAGTTTTGTCCTTCTCAAGGTAAATTTCTTATAACTTTGGACCTTATTGCAAGTATTTATGACATGTCATGATGACATATACCTTTTTACACTTTGACCCTTGGTAATTTTTGGATGTTAATTTTATACTTCAACTAATTTACATAAAAGGACTTGTACTTTCATAAATTTACACAAATACCCTTATTTTCATAACTTTGCCCAATTTTCACACAATTTAATCCACACCAAACATTCCTCCTATTGGTTTGCTCTATTTAACACCTAGGGTGTCACACATCACGCTTCCGAGATCCGTACTTTGGACAATCCTCAGTAGTAGGCAATCGGCTCATGCTAGAGTCCCAGCAATACTTGAAGAACGGGCAATGCCAATGATCACGCGTATCCTCCTGCTTCTTCAGACTTTTCCCAGTAGAATGTTCATACTCTTCCTCCTCTGACTCATGCTGGAGACGTTGCTGGTACTGGTATTCGTACTTTTTGAGGAGATCGGAAGAAGCCGGTCGTTGATTCCTGACATGCCTTACTTGTTCTTCCGTGATATATCCCTTTTTCCCTTTTTGGGGCCGATCGCAGGGATCGGCCTCTTCATTCCTGGTGCGGCAGCGTGGTGCAAGCCCTGCCATATTAATGCCAAGTGCAAAATCCAATTGTCTTCTTGCAGATCAATCATAACCTTCTACCATATTCACGCTTGGAAAAGGCTGGGTATCGACCTTCATGGCATTTTGACCTAAGATCAATCGGCCTTGTTCAATAGCCGATTGGATCTGCCGACGGAGCTCCTTGCAGTTGCTAGTGTTGTGAGTGAAAGAATGATGCCACTTGGAATATGATCTCCCTTGCAGCTCTTGTGTTGTAGGAAGCTTGCAGCCTTCAGGTAACTTTAACTGCTTCTCCTTCAATAACAGATCAAATATCTGTTCAACTTTGCTCACGTCAAAGTCAAAATCTTTTGTAGGTCCCTGCTGTTTCACCCACTTATAGGACATGGGATTCCCCCCCCCCCCCGAGTCCACTCTGCAACTGCTACTTCTTGGTCATCCCTAGAATCCTCAGCATCTTCTGTGTCGATCAGTGTTACTTGATGCTTGAACCTGTCCTAGTATAGTTCTGGGTGGCGCTGCTCATATGTTGTTAACTTTTGCACCAAGTGCGCCAAAGAATTGAACTCCAATTGGAAAGCTAGATCCTTGATCGGCTTTAGTAGTCCTAAGGATGCCAACTCGACCGCCTCCTTATCTGAAATACGGGTCGAGTAGCATCAGTTCTTGACCTCTCTGAAATGTTGGATATATTCTGCCACGATTTCCCCTTGCTTCTGCCGTACTTGGACCAAGTCGGCAATCCCGGCCTCTGTAGCTTCCGAGTGATATTGAATATGAAACTACTCCTCTAGCTGCTTCCAGGTGCGGATCGAATCAAGGCCTAATGATGTGTACCATCCAAAGGTTGGCCCTGTAAGAGACTATGAGAAAAACCTTACTCGCAAGGGATCTGACACCGAGATCATCCCTAATTGCGCCAAGTATCGGCTCACATGCTCGATGGAGCTAGATCCTTCCGCTCCACTGAACTTGGTGAACTCAGCGAGCCGATACTTGGGCAGCAGGGGAATTAGATCATAGTCACTGGGATACGGCTTAGTATAGCCGATCGCCCATCTCTTTGGTAGAATGCCAAATTGATCAATTAAGATGGCACTGATATGGTCTACCGTCTGTGCTCCTAGGGCCGAGTGCATACTGTCATGACTCGGCCCGGTGGCATAAGCAGCTAGCCACGCTTGTTTGTCAGCATCTACCCCAGAAACTCCTCCAGTCGCCGTCTGCACCGAATGTACCGGATTATTGCTGTCCGATATATAAGCACACATGTACCCGTGCGGGATCTCCTTGGGAAGCTCGCTGAAGAACTGGTGATCCACAAGGTCACCTCCCGCCTTGTAGATGACGTAGGCTGGGGAGCCATGTGACTCTGGAGCCGCGAGCGCATAACGCAGCGGTGGCTTGGCTTGGAACGATAATTCCCCTTTATGACTCCCCGGGGTAGGTCCCGTCAGAGAGTACTGATGCTTCATGATGTCCTGAACCACGCGTAGTGCGATACGCTCGAAAGCATTCACCAGGCTCTCGGAGTGCCACTGTAGTGAGTGGGCCACCATGTAGTTTACTTCCTGGCGCAAAGCTTTGGTACGATCTTCTGAACGGGTGGATAGGTCCACGTCATCAAGGGCACCTTCTAGTGAGAACCCCTTCCACCTAACGCCGTGGTGGCGGGTTTTCTCAAAAGAGCTGATGAGATCGGCTTCGAAGAGAGCCTTGATCTTGTCGTATTTCTGCTTGTGCTCGCAAGGCAGCTCCTCGTATGTGATCGGATCCTCCCTCATCATCCCGTCAGTAGAAGTCGATGTAGTTGATGAAGATGGTCCCACTGGGCGTGCCAGAATGTGTTGTCGGTCAAAACCCACCGGCGAGCAACGACAGGCAACACGAGGAGCCAGGAGGCTCCCGGGATTGCTGGTGGGACCCGGTCCCTCGGTCATCAGCCCGGGATCCGGCACACGACCTGGCGTCTGGGTTGCTAGGCGTGCCACCTGACTTTGTACTTGATCAGGAAGGTGCAGAAGTGATTTATGTTAGTTTCCTGCATGCACAGACACGTGTAAACATTAGTCCGAGCTATGATCAGCTCATCGGGTAATTCCCGATATCGGCTGTAAAGAGCCGATTATGTCCAGTATCAGATCAGATCTAAGTATTTGAATAAAGCACGCATATCCAATGGTAATATAAAAACTTGCTCTGTAACTAGTATGCTAATCCGATCTACGACGGTTAGAGGCTAACAGATACGAAAGGTAACAAAATAGCAACGTAAACAGAAGCCTAAAAACCAACAGAGAGCCGATTCTTGGAACAATCTCTCTTTAGGTTGATACAAAGCATCAAGCGTACTGCCGAAACGTTCAACCCATTTGAAGGGCCTAATCATGCAGATGTTAAGCTAAATCTTCGATGAACAAAGACTAACCATAACAGATTGGATCTACTAATCAAGAACAGAGCAAGGTGCTACCCTTATACCCGAAATTGGGCATGAGAATAGCTAAATGTTTACAAGAAACAAACGATGAATGAATAAAGCATGAAAGAGCTAATGCTACTCTATAAACGCCTAGATAACTAGTGTCACTCGCCATCAACAATGCTTCAGTACGAGAAACACAAAGGTAGACAGGTAGGAATGATGCTGCGTGATCGGGGCTGCAAGGCACTTTCCCGAAGAAACCCTAGAACAGGGGTGGCGATGCGCCGAGAGTTGTTGTGGATGATTGTTTGTTCGTCCTTTTATTCATAGTACAAGGTACATATTTATAGTCCAGAGACTTCCCTTACCTAACTAATCCTAACTGACCACGACATGAATCCTAGCTATCTCTATCTAAACTTATTTTAAATGCACACACCTATCTAGATGCATGGCCAATTCTGGCCTCAAATGCCCGCGCAGGGGCCGATTCGCAAGCCCACTGTGATTATCTTTTGAGACCTTCTTGCTTCATGGCCCACCTTCTGGCCTAGCCAAATTATGGTGATAACAGATACACAATATCAAGGTTATCTGATTCGGCCCTGATTCTGATCCCAGAGAACCCTTCCCACCGTCCAGCCGAGTGCCTGTCCGCTGGGTCATTAAGCAGCCCTAAAGAACCAAGCTCCACTCGGTAGGGAGGTACCTGGGTCTACTTCCATCCAAAGTCATGAAGCTAGTCGGTGCTCATTATAGTCAAAGCAATCCTCCGGATCCTCAAGCTCCTGCGACAGTCCTGATGTTAGTGAACTCCTACCTATTCTTTAGTCTACAACAGGATGCATCCCTAGGTGCACCAGTTGGGTGTAGCCCCCGAGCCTTGGAAGGGTTCATAGACACGTTTCGAGGGTCAATGGAATGGGCCTATCCTCCCTTTTCCCGATTGTTGATACCTTTAAGAATTTACACAGTGCCCAGCCCCTAAGCGAGGTCACAACGGAGTAATGGAGATATGCCAAGTCAATAGACGGCGCCCAGCCCCCGGTCACAATCACTGGAGGAGTCAAGAAGACACGCCGAGTCAATAAGCGGCGCCCCCCGAGTAGGGTCAGCAGAGTCATGGAGACACGCCGTCAATAAGCGGTGCCCAGCTCCTAAGCAGGGTTACTGGTGGAGTCACGGAGACATGCCGAGCGGAGACATGGACACATGCCGAGTCAATAAGCGGCATCCAGCCCCCAAGTAGAGACACACCGAGTCAATAAGCAGCACCCAACCCCCGAGTAGGGTCACTGGGGAGTCACAGAGACACGTTGAGTCAATAAGCGGCACCCAGCCCCCGAGCAGGGTCACTGGCGGAGCCACGAAGACATGCCGAGTCAAGAAGCGACGCCGAGCCTCAAAGCAGGGTCACTAGCGGAGTCGCGAAGATGTACCGAGTAAAATGCAACGCCCAGCCCCCGAGCAGGGTCACTAGTGGAGTCACAGAGACACGCCAAGTAGTTTGAAATTTATTTCCTACGTAATAGGGAATCAACAGAACTGAAATCTTTTTCAGGGAGAAACTTCCGGAGCACTACTTGATCTCCCCACCATCTATCGCCTAACGCCGTTTCCTCCTTTTCACCACTGCCTTCCTCTACGCGAGGTGGGTCTTTTACTATTAGGACTAACTGTGCCGCCTGGATTTTTACCATTTGCCGATCTCCTCTAGCGTACACTCCTCGTCTACTGCAGGGATGATTCAAATTTTGAACATAGAGCCGAAGGGGTGGTTAGGTCTTGGGCCTAAAAGAAACTGACCCAGCCCATCCTTATCCACTTGCTCTTGCCTTCCTCTGATTTCTCCTCTGCCGCTGACCCATTTTAGATCTCACTAGCGTCCCTCAAAAGCTATCACCCTTTAACCTGCACAGCCACTACCACCTCGCTTCCCGATCAGCCAGCCTTGCTGTTGGGTATTTTAATGACTGTGAATAAATCTGCAAAAGGATGGATACTATCGTAGCATTCACCCACGAGTATTCAAGGGTATCAAATCCACAGGGAACGTGTGTGCTATAACTTCTACTTTCGTCGGTCCAAGGACACACCATGATAAGTGCCGAGGATGGAGAGGAGTTAAAGGTCGATCTCTTAGGGAGACATACTCGCTTCGGGCACCGGCTTACCCCTGAAATGGCTAGGAGACTCCAGCTAACGACTCTACGCTATAAACAAATATGGAGGATTACGAAGGACCAACAAGGCTGTCACCACCTGCCACCTACCTCTAACAAACCGTGGGATATAAGGCAAATTAAGGTAACCCTTAGCCTAGACACCATGTCTATGCTACTGATTACTACTGCAATCTGACTATGTCTGAATTCCCATAGCAACCTATGGCACTCTCTATAAATACAGAGCGACGAACCCGCGTGTAAGAGAACTGATCTCACTCGGATATAAGTATTATGAAAGATAGGAATCACAAATACTAACTTACTCATACCAGAGGAAGCCAGCTGTCACACCCGGTTTTAAGTACAAAAATGAATGCATAACTATATGTATAACAGGATCAAGTTCCATACATATAGTGACTTCATCAGTGAATAATCAGCAACAGTATCACGAAAAGAGAATTAAAAGACTATAAAGATTATTAGAGTTATACAGCTCATCCTGGAAACGAAGACTCCAAACTTCACACCTGGTTGCATAGGCCTAGAACTCAGCATCATCTTCAAAAGACTTCACATCACAATCCGCTAAGGTTTTAGGTCGCAGTGGTCATAACCCTCCCTAATGAGGAAGATGCCTTAACCAAGATCATATCTAAGCCTCAAGAGGACCGGGCTATACCCCATCAACGCACTCCCCTCTTGCCATTTCGGTAAGATCATCACAAGCTAGAGTTTCTAATTAATTAGCTAAGACCAGAGCCATATAGTATTGTGGTTGCACTATTTTCCTAGGTTGTTCTCCAGGTTCTGATTCAAACATATGATCTTGTGATTAACAACACAAAGAGCATGAACATGGATAAAATAGGTGTAACATCATCATTGTTGTCATCATGCTTATATATTATTCCCAAACTAGAACCAATTATAGCAACTAAGCAAAAACTACCCGACAAGAAAGGTAAAACCTAGGTCGACAAGGAATGATCGTAAAGACTAGGCATATCCTTAATTAGGATCTGTCAGATTAAGACACATGCATGCATAAAAGAAAGTTATATTTATTACGATTATTAGAATAAAGCATGATCAAGGAAACGCTTGCCTTTCTTCTAGAGCATAGCTGCTCAGAGTCTTCAACTCTTATTCTTGGAACTCTTAATCTTCAATGCTCTTGGACTGCGCTCCTTCTAACGTCAAACGAGCATCGGACCGAAGCACAATAATAATAAACAAACAAAAATAACTAAGAATAGGTACACCAAACAAAAGGAAAGCTTAAGAAGAAATACTAAAGGAGACGGCCCTTGCTACGGTCACGAGAACAAAAGAAACACGAAAAACGGAGCTACGATAGAAAAGAAACAGCTATCGGAAGATTTATGTTATAAAAGAGACAAAAGAACTATAAGCTTCATTTATTTTAATTTAGAAAACTAATGTCAAAGGTATCCAAAATAGAATATCCCTAATTATAATTAACTTATATTATATTTGCATTTATAAAGATGAGGTACAACTTAGTCAAATTTTATATATAATTGTCCATGTACAAATTATCCTAATTAAACAATTAATTAGAAAAGAAACTGGTGAGAGTATCTAAACGTCGAACTTTATGGTTCGTGTTGAACTAAACAAATTATAACTAAAACACATTTAAGTTGATATTATTCAAATTAACATTAATTAAGAAAATCGGAGTAAAGACTTAATTGGATTTTAATTGGAAAAACTAGATGAGAGGACACTAATCAAATTAAATCTCTTTTTAATTTTAAAGATAGGACCTACGATACAACAACACTACAAAATGATAGCTTAGGGATCAAAACGGATCTAACACGAGGAAACTACGCACGAAACAATGTTGCAAGGACCTATACGTGATTAACTATAGATTTCAGGGGCTAGTAGGGAAGATCTGCAAGACACAGAAATAGTGCTCGCAAATTAGGAAAAGTTTAGCGTTAGATCTGAAAAAGACCATGGGTGGGGCTGGTTTGCAAAGATGCAATAGATCCAGGGGTTTTCTGCGAAGTTTGCAAGACACAGAGAAAACTGCAGGAATTATAGAATCTTTCAGGGGCTAAATTGTAAAAGCTCGGGCAACAGGCTCCCATTGTGGCTGGCACCCACTGTTGGCTGGATTCCGGGCGATTCAGGGCATGGGAGATCGCGGGGAGCAGGGGAAAAGAAAGAGGACGATGAGGGGATTCGATTTTAGCTCTTACCCATGGCGAAGAGGCACCGTGGCGGCGGGAATCCCGCCTGGAAGAGGCGGCGGCGCACTGCTCCGAGGCGGCGGCGCTTCTGCTCATAGCAAGGAGGCCTGGGAGGTGCAGGAGGGAGGGCTGCGTAGCTCAGTGGCGTGCAGGGCCAAGGCGTGCCGGGGGCTAGGGCACGGCTGCAAGGGGAAAGGCGCGGCTGCATGGGGGCACTGCTATAGGGGAAGGCCAGGGCGTGGAGGAACGCTGCATCCTGGCGAAGGAAGGTGCAGCAGGCCTCGGCGGGGGTGCTGCAGCGATTCCAGGCGGCGCCTGATGTCGCATGCAGGGGCGGGCGCCAGGAGAGGGGTGACGCAGGGGGCTGCGGGGAACAGGGGTTCGTGGTGGAGGCCTAAGGCCGGCGATGCAGAATGGGGATGCGCGGGGTTGCCTTTTTATAGGGCGAGGAGGCTGGGCTGGTGGACTGGGCATCAGCACGCAGGTCAGGTTGGGCTGGGCCGAAGGCCGAAGCGGGTGCTGGGTAGGAATGCCGAGCTGGGCCGGGGAGTTCAGGAGAAGAAGGTTGAAAAGAGAAATGAGCTGTTCGAAGCCGTACAGGATGTTTGAGAGCATGAAATAGAAAAATGAGAGGGATCGAGTGAGCTGAATCTTTTTATTGAACGTGGATAGTTGGGCTTGCGTGATGTGCAAACCGAGGCTAGCAATGCCGGCCATCCAGTCTCGGATGAAATCCAAAACAGCACATCACGAACAGCTAGCTCGGTCTGCAGGTGACATACAAGAATACGATGAGGTCCAGCATGTGTGGCTAGATCAGACTCCATCGACGAGTCAAGGCACGCACGCACTGGAAAGCTGAATTTGGCATGACATAGCTATCGTGTCGAGGAAGGAAAAAGAGAGGATGGGCATGGTGGTGGCCGAACTGGGTCAGATCAGGCTTAGGTGTTGGCAAGCTAGGCCAGGGTCATGCAGCGGCGACGTAGGTCGCTGTAACACCCTAATTTTCAAAATAGGAACCTAAATAAATTTTGCTAGATTCTTTACAGGGTCCATAAGGTTTTTATCCAATTATTTTGATTTTAGAGCATTTACAGTGAATTAATAGTAATTTACTTAACCATAAAAAGAAATATAAGGAAATATAGGTCTTATGCACTTCATGCCACATTGCATTATTTTATTATTTGTCTTCCATTGGAATTTAAATTTCAAATTCAAATTTAAATGCATTCAAATGCAATTCTATTTCCCCCTCTTTTTCTCTTTGGGCCCGGCCCACTCTCTCTTTCTCTTCCCCTCTCTCTTTTTCTTCCAGCCGGTGGCCGAGCTCCCTAGCGATGGGTGGAGTGGTGCTGAAGCAGGAGCTGGCCTCGGGCGGCGCGGCAACGGCGGCCAGCGGCGGTAGAGGAAATAGAGGAGGAAGAAAGAGGATGGGAGATCCTAGGGTCCTATCTTCAATTACAGGAAGTACAGGGACTTCACTGTGAAACAAAATTTTCCACTATTCTAAAGCTATAATGAGAAAATGGTCAGAATAAAAGTTGTAAAACTTTTTAAAAACTACAACTTTGCTTTAAGGTTCAAGTTCAAAAACTCAAAGAATAAGGTTTTATTTTTGAACTCTTGGGCTAAATTCAAAATTACCAAGTTTTTGTCCTATTGAAGGCAAATTTCATTAGATTTTGGACCTGAATACAAGTTTTTATGCCAAGTAATGATGACTAACATTCTTAGACTATGATCCCTAGTAGAAATAAAAGTTACATTTGTAATTCAAAACCTTTGCACAAAAGGACTTGTATTTTTGAGAAATTACACATAAATCCTTATTCTCACACATTTCACTCAATTTCGCATAATTCAATATATACATTACAAATGCTCCCTCTGTTTGCTACATTCAGACACCTAGGGTTTCACACGGACGGGGCGGCTACGACGGCGACCGAGGCGCGGCAGCGAAGGCAGCGGAGGCTAGGGCTTCGAGGCAAGGAGGCGGTGGCTGCAGGATGTGCGAAGCCTAGGGCACGGTGGCGCCTTTATAGGGTGGCCGCGAAACCTTGGCGTGTGGGCCCAGGGCGTCACGTGGTGGGGGAGGCCGTGCCATGCCGTGGCCGGACTCAGACTCAATCCCGAGTCTGGCTCGAGGTCGGGACGACCCCGACATGCGAGTCCCGCCTGTTAGCGAGAGAGAGAGAAGGGAAAGGAGAGGAGGCGCCGGTGGGCTAGCTGGGCCGGGGGAGGAGAAAAACGGAGCATACTGGGCTGGGCCATGCAGGGAGGAAAGGGAGGAATGATAGGCCGACTGGGTTTGGGCCGCGTGGAAGAAAAAGAGAGAGGGGAAGAGAAAGAGAGAGTGGGCCGGGCCCAAAGAGAAAAAGAGGGGGAAATAGAATTGCATTTGAATGCATTTAAATTTGAATTTGAAATTTAAATTCCAATGGAAGACAAATAATAAAATAATGCAATGTGGCATGAAGTGCATAAGACCTATATTTCCTTATATTTCTTTTTATGGTTAAGTAAATTACTATTAATTCACGGTAAATGCTCTAAAATCAAAATAATTGGATAAAAACCTTATGGACCCTGTAAAGAATCTAGCAAAATTTATTTAGGTTCCTATTTTGAAAATTAGGGTGTTACAGCGACCTACGTCACCGCTGCATGACCCTGGCCCAGCTTGCCAACACCTAAACCTGATCTGACCCAGTTCGGCCACCACCATGCCCATCCTCTCTTTTTCCTTCCTCGACACGATAGCTATGTCATGCCAAATTCAGCTTTCCAGTGCGTGCGTGCCTTGACTCGTCGATGGAGTCTGATCTAGCCACACATGCTGGACCTCATTGTATTCTTGTATGTCACCTGCAGACCGAGCTAGCTGTTCGTGATGTGCTGTTTTGGATTTCATCCGAGACTGGATGGCCGGCATTGCTAGCCTCGGTTTGCACATCACGCAAGCCCAACTATCCACGTTCAATAAAAAGATTCAGCTCACTCGATCCCTCTCATTTTTCTATTTCATGCTCTCAAACATCCTGTACGGCTTCGAACAGCTCATTTCTCTTTTCAACCTTCTTCTCCTGAACTCCCCGGCCCAGCTCGGCATTCCTACCCAGCACCCGCTTCGGCCTTCGGCCCAGCCCAACCTGACCTGCGTGCTGATGCCCAGTCCACCAGCCCAGCCTCCTCGCCCTATAAAAAGGCAACCCCGCGCATCCCCATTCTGCATCGCCGGCCTTAGGCCTCCACCACGAACCCCTGTTCCCCGCAGCCCCCTGCGTCACCCCTCTCCTGGCGCCCGCCCCTGCATGCGACATCAGGCGCCACCTGGAATCGCTGCAGCACCCCCGCCGAGGCCTGCTGCACCTTCCTTCGCCAGGATGCAGCGTTCCTCCACGCCCTGGCCTTCCCCTATAGCAGTGCCCCCATACAGCCGCGCCTTTCCCCTTGCAGCCGTGCCCTAGCCCCCGGCACGCCTTGGCCCTGCACGCCACTGAGCTACGCAGCCCTCCCTCCTGCACCTCCCAGGCCTCCTTGCTATGAGCAGAAGCGCCGCCGCCTCAGAGCAGTGCGCCGCCGCCTCTTCCAGGCGGGATTCCCGCCGCCACGGTGCCTCTTCGCCATGGGTAAGAGCTAAAATCGAATCCCCTCATCGTCCTCTTTCTTTTCCCCTGCTCCCCGCGATCTCCCATGCCCTGAATCGCTGGGAATCCAGCCAACAGTGGGTGCCAGCCACAATGGGAGCCTGCTGCCCGAGCTTTTACAATTTAGCCCCTGAAAGATTCTATAATTCCTGCAGTTTTCTCTGTGTCTTGCAAACTTCGCAGAAAACCCCTGGATCTATTGCATCTTTGCAAACCAGCCCCACCCATGGTCTTTTTTAGATCTAACGCTAAACTTTTCCTAATTTGCGAGCACTATTTCTGTGTCTTGCAGATCTATTGCCGCGCCGCCCGAGGCCAGCTCCTGCTTCAGCACCACTCCACCCGTCGCTAGGGAGCTCGGCCACCGCCTCAGCGCCTCCCCGCTGTCTTCTCTCGCACACGCCACGTCGCTCCGCCGCTACCCGAAGCCGCCACGTCGCGCCGCCGGTCGACAGTAGCTGCTACGGCTCGCCGTGCCTCTTCTTAGCCCCGCCCACGTTCAGGAGCCTCCTTTGACTACTTTTATCCGCTCGCGCGACCGCATTCGCTTCTTCGGCTTCTTCTCCGCTCAGCACCCTGCCGGACCACCGCCGCACTCTCTGCTCGCCGTCGTCAACTGCTGCCGCCGAGCTCCATTGCCGCCGCTCCGGGCCGCCGTGGACAGCTCGCCCCGCCCCTTCTCGAGCCACACCAGCACCTCTAGTAGCTTCGCCTTGATCCCGTGAAGCTCGCCAGCCCCTCCATCGCCACCCCTGAGCACCGCATCCACCTGGACGTCGAGCTCTCTCTCGCCGCTATCCCGGGTTGCCATAGGGACCCACCCTTCCGGCCATCCTAGCCCCCGCCAAGTAGCTCTAGTGAACCGCCTCGACTCCCTGAAGCTTCACCCCCACCTCTGATCCTCCGCCGGTGAGCCACCCCGCCGGAACGCCGCTGTTCCCCTCCCTGCCCCTACTCTACTCCAGCCAAGGACCCAATTGACTGATGGTTGGTGTATCGGCTTGCCTTAGTTGACAAGGGTGCATCCAGTTTAGCCGATTGATGTGCTTAGGTCGTGCTTAACAGAGGTGTGTCTACTGTGCTAGCTTACTGATCTAGGGTTGTGTACTTTGGTCTGGGTAGCCGATTGATAGGTGTACCGGGTTTCTAATTGATCGATGAAAGCATCGATTACTTTAGCAGAGGGGTGACAACTAAAGCAGCTATATCTTAATTGAGATGTGCTTAAGTGTGATTCTAAGTAACTAGGTGTGGTTGCATCGGCTCGATTACGTCAGCATAACAATTGAGTGACGTACAGCCGATTGGAGTATGGTTGAGGGTAAGTGACCTATAGATATATAGCCGATCTCTCAGTCGATAAATTGGCTGATAAAAGTGTGTGGATAAGGATGAGAAGACTAAGGATTGATCGGTCATATTAGATTGATATGGAAGACAGCTAGAATCGGCTTGGATTAGCCGGTTGCAAGAATCCTAAGATTGTGTGTACACCTTTGATACATCGACTATATACAGCCGATGTAGAACAGAATAAAAGAGTTGTATCGGCAGTAGCCGATACTAGAAAGATAACAATCGTATCAGCTAACCAGCCGACGGTAGAAGTATCGACTAACAGCTGTTACACAGAAACATCCTAGACTCAAGGGAAACGGATGCTTAGCGGCTGAACTGATAGCCGACTTTGAAGCATATCTGCAGAGATGTATAAGCTAAGCAGCAGATGCACATGAACTAACAAAGAATTCTATATGAAAAGAACCTAAGGAGACCGCAATCAAGACAAGGATAACATCTTGATGGCAGGGATATGAGCACTTATATGAAAGGATTAACTAAACATCACACATCTCTATTTAAGACATATATTCTATGGCTTATTTTTCAGCTATAATACAAGCATACAATATAAGGCACAATACAACATTCATTCCCTAACATTTGACCTAGACAATTAGACCACACATCAAAGACTTTTAACTCATGATCATAACATACAACTTGTAGATTTTGACCTAGGGTTTTCAATAAAACTGATTTTGTATTTTTATGAACTCCTTACGAAAATCTATGAAATGTAGAAGTTCACTGATTTGAAATAAAGACAGTTCTGAAAATCTTACAGAAAACACCCTAGAACTTCTAAATCGAAGCAATTAAGTCCCTAGTCGGGGAAAACAAGAATAGGAAGATAATGATGATATTCCGGCAAAGGAGTCGCCGGCATTAGGAAGATTCTGTAGGTTAGGGCAAACCTTGGTTGTGGAGAAGAACAGACAGAAAGTGAATTCCTGCAGTGAACAGGATCAGCGATAAGATGAGCTCGACGGTGACGAGATTCCGTAGATGACAAAGAAGCTTGTCGGGAATTGCAGTGGGTGGAAGATGGCCGAAGGAGTAGTCTTCGTCGTGACTCGTGGTGATAGCGGTTGAGCGAGTCACGAGAGATAAGAACTGTTGGATGTCGTGGACCCTGGGACGAGACGACAGAGCCGGATTGGTTCGCTAGGACAACTCCTCCGCGAACCTCCAGGGTCCAACTGCTCACGAGCTAAGCCTTCCTTTGCACCCGCACGTGTGCCACTGAAACACGGCCGGCACACCCGCGTAGCTCCCTGCAGGATTGCCGTGTTTGGTTGCATCGAGGCTCCTCCGAGCTCGTCACGCCTGACTGCCGTCTTCGCTCCACAACTTCTCCTTCCGACTTGCCACACCATAAGCGCTTCTCAAGCTTCCACGAGGATCGAGGGAGCTCTCCGTGCGTGGCTCCTCTGAGCTCACCGCAACCGATCGCCACCTCCACACATCATCGCTCTGCACGTCGTCGCCCTGCATGGTTATTCTTCTTCCTCTTGTTGCTAGGCCCGCACTCGCCTCGGCCTTGCCGCGTCGCAGGTCCCTCCACGACCGTCCTTGCCAAGGTACTGCCGTGCGCGACCTCGTTGCCCTTCATGCGAGTCGGTCCCGAGCCGCCACACTTCAGCTCCATCCGCACACCTCCGCGCTACTAGCGCCGCGCGCTGCCACGCCTCCACGCACGCCGATCCGTCGCTCCAACGCCTGATGCCGCACCGCTCGCCTGCTCAAGTCCAGCCCCCGCGCTCCAGCGCTTGCACTCCAGCGTGCTGCGTGCCGTCCTCTCCCGCACGCGCTGCCATGTCTGTTCCAGTGCAGTGCCTGCTCCATCCGCACCTGTGCCTGCTCCCGAGCCGCGCGTTCTGCCCCGGGTCCGCCTGCAGAGCTGCAGCCTCGCCGCCGGCCTGCCGCCCGCGCGCCTGGGCCGCGCCCTGCGCCCGCCCCACGAGCCGGCCGAGCCGCTCCCGCGCGCCCAGCTCCCGCAGCCCGAGCCTGCCCACGGCCTCAGGCCTCGCGCCTGCCTCCGCTCGCTCCTGGGCCCGCTGCTCGCCTGCGTCGCGCGTCCTGCCGCGCGCTGCCTGCCCGCGCGCTGCCCCAGCGCCGGCCTCCGCTCCCGAGCCGAGCCGCGCCGCTTGCTGCGGCCGCCGCTCGCTCGCGCCTGCGCCAGGTCCAGCTCACACGCGCCCCGCCTATGCCGTTGCCGCTCGCCCGTCTGAGCCGCGCGCTCTGCTCCGCCCGAGCCGCCGCGCCGGCTCGCTCCCGCGCGCCTCCGCCCCGCGCAGCGCTTGCTCGCGTGCCGGGGCTGCGCTCGCGCCACGCCTGGGCTGCAGCTGCCTCAGCTGCGCCCAGCACGCACGCCGCCCTTGGCAGGAGCGCCCCCTGGAGCAGCGCCCCGCGCACCGAGGAGGAGAGGGAGAGAAGCAGGGAGAGAGAGAGTGGATGAAGATTGGGACTGTGCTGCCGGTGGAAGAAGTAAAGAAGAAAATGCCAGGGAAGAAGATAAGGGCGCCAGGGATAAGAGAACAGAGGAGAAGGGGGAATGGATTTCCCTAAGGACTGATGCGCAAAATTAGAGAACTGCAGGGACCTATTTGTAAAACAAAATTTCCCATCAATCTAAAACCCGAATGAAGAAATACCCAAAACGAAAGTTGGAGAGTTTTTCAAACTCTACAACATTGCTTTAGGGCTCAGGTCCAAAAATCAAAACTTATATCTTTACACATGAAGTTTTGAACAAAAGTTGGATTTGAATTACTTTTATCCTAAAGAGCGTAACTTTATAAAATTTAGGACCTAAATGCAAGTATTTATGACACGTCATAATGATGGGATAGACTCGTCATAATGGTTGGATAGACATGTCATGATGACTTGCATCTTTTACACTTTAGTCCTAAGTAATTTTGAAAGTTACTTTTGTAAATCTAATACTTGCGTAAAAGGACTCGTACTTTTATAAAATCACATAAACACCCTTATTTTCACCACTTTACCCCAAATTTTTACATACTTCAACACACACATTTCAAATGAAACTTTTGGATAAATATATATTTTTCTACAAGGGACAAAATAAGAAAACATGTTTGCAAAACCACCCTTCACTTATTTTGAAATTACCTCCTATCCAAATACATTTTGCAAAAACAACCCTAAGTTTTTCTGTAATTACAAAAATACCATTTTTACTTGTACTTTAAATTTTCAAAAGCTTCACATAAACACACATGAGCTTTATACAAGCAAACACATATTTCACACTAACAAAATATATGCCTAGCATTACAAATACACGAACTGTCACACCATGCACGTTTAAAATTTTGTCACGCTCAATTGAAATAAGATACGAGGAAGGTCAAGAGCTATGATGACATGACCACGCCAACCATCGTGATGACCATGCCGAGCACCACGGCCACCACGCCGATCACGGCCGGCCACCATGGCTAGCACGGCCACCACGCGGATCACGGCCGGCCACCGTGGCGAGCACGACCACCACACCGATCACGGCCGGCCACCACGCCGACCACCGTGATGACCACGCCGAACTCCGCGGCGACCATGAAGACCACCATACGTGAGCACGGCAACCATGCCGATCATGACCACCGTGGTGACCACGCCGACCACCGTGGCGAGCACGGCCACCATGCCGGCCACCGTGGCCACCAGGGTTATAACAAGCGTGAGTACACTTATGGTTGGTACTCAGCGTGAGCACACTTATGGTTGGTACTCAGCAATTATAACAAGCGTGAGTACACTTATGGTTGGTACTCAGCATGAGTACTTCACATCACTTTCTCCTTTGAGTAGCAATTATAACAAGCATGAGTACACTTATGATTGGTACTCAGCAATTGTTGGGAATTATATAACATGAAGACCAAAAGCAAGGAAAGGCTGACTGGCTTATTGCGATAAGCAATTTTAGTTGGTCAAGTTTTATTAGCACCTGATTACTAAGGTATAAGTTCATACCAACCCACATTAAAAGAAATAGAAGAGATATAGCAGAAATATAACCATAACCACAAACATGGTCAATCATTTAATTCATCTTCAAGTTCAATTATCATGTAAGGGTCCAAGCCGCTCTTAACCGTGAGTATGGCTGATATATCAGTTTTCACTCTACAGAGGTTGTACACTTTACCCACAATTCGTGTCTCCCAATTTGCCCGAGGTAGCTAGCCTCTTAAACACTTCCGAGGTGAGTGGCAAGGGATTCACTACGAGGTCTTTACAAAGATTCCCTAACTCATGACAATCTGCTAAGGTTTCAAGTGAAAGCGGTCCAAAGCGGTCATAACCCTCCCTAATAAGGAATTACCTTAGCCAAGGACACATACCATAAAGCCTCAAGAGGACCGAGCTGTACCCAACGATGCAACCCCTCTTGCCCTTTCGGTAAGATTATCATAAGCTATTATTTCTAATTAATCAGCCAAGACCAGAGCCATGTAGTATTGTGGTTGCACTATTTTCCTGGGTGGTTCTCCATATTCCGATTAAAATATATGATCTTGTGATTAACAACACAAAGAGCATGAATATGGATAAAATAGATGTAACATCATTATTGTTGTCATCATGGTTATATATTATTCCCAAAACCAGAACCAGTTATAGAAACTAAGTAATAGCTACCCAACATAAAGGTAAAACCCAGGTTGACAAGGAATGATCATAAAGACTAGGCATATCCTTAATTAGGATCCATCAAAATTAGGACACATGCATGCATATAGAAAAAGTTATAATTATTGTGATTACTAGGACAAAAGAATGATCAAGTAAACACTTGCCTTTCTTTTAGAGAATAGCTGCTCATAGTCTTCAACTCTTGTTCTTGAATCTCTAAATCTTCAAAGCTCTTGGATCACGCTCCTTCTAACGTCACACAAGCATCAGACCGAAGCATACAAGCAAGCAAACAAACAAGAATAACTAAGAACAGATACAGCAAACAAAAGAAAAGCTTCAAAAGAGCCCACAAAAGGATAGGACTCGTTGCTACGGTTAAGAGGACATAAGAAGCGCGGAAAACGGAGCTACGATAGAAAAGAAATAGCTATCGGAAGATTTATGTTATAAAGAGACAAAAGAATGATAAGCTTCATTTATTTTAATTTATAAAACAGATATAAAGGATATTTTAAAAGAAATATCTTGCTTATTATTAGCTCATATTATATTTGCATTTATAAAAATGAAGTAGAACTTAGTCCAATTCTATTTATAATTGTCTAGGTATAAATTACACTACTTAAACAATCAATTAGAAAAGAAACTAGTGAGAGCATCTAAACGTCGAACTTTATGGTTCGTGTTGAACTAAACAAAATATAACTAAAACACATTTAAATTGATATTAATTAAATTAACAATAATTAAGAAAATCGAAGTATAGATCTAATTGGATTTTATTTGGATAAACTAGATGAGAGGACATTAATCAAATTAAATCTATTTTTATTTATAAAAATAGGAACTACAATTCAACAACGATACAAAATGATAGCTTAGGGTTTTAGAAGACTAACGCAAAAAGAACGGATCGAGACGGATCTAAAACGTGGAAACTAAGCATGAAACAAGGTTGTAAGGACATATACATAATTAACTATAGATTTTAGGGGCTAGCAGGGAAGATCTGCAAGACACAGAAAATAGTGCTCGCCAGTAAAGAAAAGTTTAGGGTTAGATCTGAAAAAGACCACGGGTGGGGCTGGGTTGAAAAGTTGCAATAGATCTAGCAGGTTTTCTGGGAAGTTTGCAAGACACACAGAAAACATATTATTACACAATTTCTCGGGGGCTTAAATGCAAGAGGAGATCACGAGGAGCGGGGCAAATGAAAGAGGATGATGAGGGGATTCGATTCCATACCTTACTTACCGCGGGGGTGCATCGTGGTGGCTGAATTTCACCGGAGAAGAGGGCGGTGGCGGTCTGCTCATCCTGTTCTGGGCGGCAGCACTTGTGGTGAAGGCGCACGGGCACACGGGCGGCACGGCAGCAGGAGGAAGGGCTAGCGGCGGCAAGGTAGGGGCACTGGTAGCTGCGGTGCTGCAGGAGATGTGCACAGGTGGCGACGGCGCTCCTGGTGGCGCACGCTGCTGCAAGGGGGCAGAGCCAAGGCGCGCAGGGGTTAGGAGGAAGGGCACGGCGGCACTCTGGTGGTGGCACACGGGCTCAGGCAGCAGGGGTGGAGATGGGGGAGACGCAGGTGGTAGGGGTGTGAGGGCAGTGCGCAGGGGGCGGCAGTCGTGCTGGCTGCAGGGGCGCGAGACGAGGGCTCAGGGGCGGCGGCGCTCGGGAGAAGGGCACGAGCAGGGGGTGATGCGGGAAAGCAGTGTGCTCAGCTACGTTTTGTAGGGGTTGGTAACCCGGCTTGGCGTGCTACACACGCCCAGAACATCAGCGCATCGGGCTGGGACTCATCCTTGAGTCCAGATTGCCCACAGGAGAAGCGAGATTGGGCTGACCAACGGGCCCTACAGATTAGCAAGCAAAGAGAGGGAGGAATTAGTAAAGGAAAGAGGAAACAAGAGTGGCCGAGCGAGTTCAGTTATGGGCCGAAACAAGTTCGGGTGAGGGCCGAACGTGAAAATGGGTTGACAGTGCTGGTTGAACATGATCGGGTTATTCGAGAGCGCGAAAAAGAGAAGGGAGAGATCAGGCCAACTCGTTGGTAGTTACGACAGCAGAGCACCATCGAAAAAGAACACTGAAATTGAGCTACGGTTCCGTTTCGAGCAAGGTTTGATCAGGGAGAAAGATTAGAGAATGGGAAACTCAAATGGACATTATAGGGTGTTAGATATGACAGAGTAATAAGGGAGAATGGTGATATAACGGATTGGTCCAACTACGATGAGAATTTGAACTTCGGGAAGGAAGTCTACTTTTTGATGGTGGAACTTGAAAGATGAGGAGATCAAAGCGGTGGTCGAGTTCAACAGTAGGGTTCTAGGATCTAAGGCGGACTAGACGCAAAATAAGTTGAATCCAGCTCGAGAGGAAAGAAAATGAATTTTATTTTCCATAACATATCTTTAGGCCTAAAATAAATCTAGAAAAGTCCAGATAAATCTTTTAAACCACGAAGAATATATCCTGAAGAATCCCAAAAATTTCGGGGAAAAACCTAGGACACGATGTGTCCAAATAAAATACTCGGAGCCCAAGAAAAATATTTTAGAGCTTTCCAATAAATGGATTTAGCTCTATGGAAAAAGAGAATAATTTCTAGAAAAATCTGGAAAATTCTCGAAAAACCCTAAAGATGAATAAACACATTGTAAAAGACATTCACATCCTAAAATTGAATATTTTAGGGTGTGACACTTCCGCGGGCTTCTTCACTACTACAAGCTGGAGGCGATCCACCTCAAGCCCAACTCCATTGCACCAATCGCGATCTTCATCCATTTGTGCGAGGGTTTTTTTGGCATTCCTGCCCACTTCAACCTCTAGCGGGCGCTGTATCACCTAAGGGCGTATCCTTCGAAGAACGCACCCAGCATGGTGGGTGGCGCCGCCTTCTCGCTCTGTTAGAGGGCGAAGTACGTGGTCGCTACCCTCAAGGATAGCAACAAGCGGTGGGTGGAGGAGTAGTTCGTGCTGGCCAACCCCACTACGAGTCTTCCGCCCCGTACCAGTTATCCCCCAATCCTCAACAAGAAGTGTGACTAGATGCCCTCCAAGGATGAGATGGTCCAAGTGAGGGTCCTATTGGCCGAGCTGTCAAAGCTCAAGGCCGAGAAGCCGACCGAGGCCGCCGTGGCCCTATCATTCTCCAAGCGGTTGACCCAGCCGATCTAGGATAGGGTCCGCTCGGGATACGAGTACTCGGGTTGGAATGTCCCAACCCGGGTGAAGAACCACAAGGTCTGCCGCAAGGAGGCGCTGAACTGAGTCACCCGCATCATGAGCGGGTAGGTCCGGGATAAGGGCTACCCAAAGGCGTACTATCTCAAGCGGCCTACCCTCAAGGTAAGAACTGTTTTTTTCTATCGTTGGAGTCCTTTTGAATTTGAAATTCGTAGTACATAGCACCCGCTGGGTTGTAACAGTATTCGGATCTTTGCAGGAAAGGGTGCTAGAGTTCTAGTCCCCTACGCCATTGCTGGAGGGGCAGCAAGGGAAGGCTATCGACCCTCCCGCAGGGCTTGCACAACTAGCGGAGGGGGCTCGGATTACTCCTCCGAATCCTCCATTGGGACTGAGTCGAGGGATTTTGTAGAGGTTATGGGGCCGGCTCCCGCAGCTAGCTCCATGATGAGGAGGCAACGGCGCCCCGTGCGCAAGGTGCCCATATCCAGGGCACCGAAGGGGGCGGCCCAGCCAAAAGGCAGGGGCGACAAGGACGTCCTCGAGGAGATAGCCGGTGGAGGCCATACGAACGCTGCTGCCTTGAAGGAGGAGGAGGCAGCCAAGGAGTTGTCTTTGATGCAGTAGAGGAAGCCGCCCGCAGTGTTGGCACGGTTGCTGGCAAATGTGGTGCCGCTGAAGACGAGCTTTAGTGCGTGTCGCAGCGAGAAGTAAGTCAAAATTCTTCTATTACATTATCTGAATTGTAGATGTATATTCCATTTTGCTGAGGACGTATCGGACCATAGGAAGGCGTCGCTTAGCGGTGCCAAGAGGAAGGTGGAGGAGTCTGTCGAGGAGGCTGAATCCGCCAAGGCAGCCAGGGGTGGCTCGTGCGGATGAGCACCCCACTAACCTTGGCCGCCTGGAGGATCAGGCGGCAGCGGGTGAGAAGATGGAGGTCGAGGAGGTGGCAGGCATAGTGCCACCCCAGAGCGTCGACGTCGAGTTAGCAGTGCCGCCACAAGAGGAGGTGGAGGCGGTAGTGGCACTGGACTTTGCTCCTGCGTTCGGACTAGCGCCGCGCATTCTGCCGCCGGCTTGTCTAGCCGGGGTGCAGCCTCATGGAGGGGAAACGCATCAACAAGCAGCCTCGATGAAAAAGGAGGCATTGCTGGCAACGACCAAGCTGGCGGTCAAGGTGAAGTTGGTAAGTATTTGATGCTCTACTATTTTTCTAATACCTTAGCGTATCTTTTGATGTTGGTTGCCGGTAGGCCCTGGCCGACCTAGTCGACAGGCGGCAGCTTAGCTGCGGGCCGAGGACGACTCGGCCGACCGACTGCGCTAGTTGAAGGTGCGGGTGGCACAACTGGAGGTGCGGACGCGGGAGTTGGAACAGAAGCGCTCCAATGCCACGAGGAAGCATGTTGAAGAGAAGCGAGGTGAGCTTACTTTTATACCCCTATGGTTTGTGTTGACAGTGCTTAAGTACCACATTTAGGCTGTCAATTCCTGCGTAGACACCAGAAAGACAAGCATCAACATTAGTGGTAAGGGTTATTTCTAACAAATTCCACAAGTGTTGGAAAATATTTGTATGCAGCTCAATTAGAGGAGAAAACACACCTCAAGAGCAAGGAAACACACCTCTCAATCCAAGGGAACACCCTTCCAGCCAATCAGGCGCATGTACAAGGATCCATGGGCCCACCAGGGGGGGTAAACCGACTCAACTTGGCTCATAGCACCCAAAACTGATGTAAGGGCCCATTGGCAGCCACCCTGCCAAAGGATAAGATGGTGGGAGCTAAGGCCAGTTCAGCCCAACCACTGGTTTAGCCAAACCAGGCTGAGCTCCACCGACCTTCCCCTTCCACGTGGTGCCTCCATAGCTCCTTCCAATGTCGGATCCAGGTGACTTCACATATTTGGCCGGCTGAAACCCCCTGTCCACACCTATAAATATTAGAGGAGGGGGTAAGAAGGAGTACACACCATCCAAGAGAGCCTTGAGCCTTATTCCAAAGGCAAAGCCTTGCCTAGCTTGCGTTTAGAGTAAGGAGAGAATGAGGGGGTAGTTTGGAGGGGCGCAGGGCCTATCGGTGCTTTTCTCCAACTTGTACCTCTACGGATGCTGCTACATTCTTGATTCCTTCTTATAGTGTTATACTTGTTTGCATGAATAGCATTATTCCCTTGTTATCATAGTATAGGCTTGAGTGCTCTCATGTATGTCTATAGTATGTGCTATTAGTTCTTGTAGTTGAGTGAGATTAGTTCTCTTACTTGCGGGTTCGTCGCTCCGTATTTATATGGAGTGCTGTAGTTTGCTACGGGACGTCAGACGTAGTTAGACTCAGTAGTAATCAACAGTGTAGATGTGGTGTCTAGGCTAAGGGTTATCCTTCATTTGTCTTATATTCCATGGATACCTAAAGGTAGGCTGTAGGTGGTGACAGCCCTATCGGTCCTTTGTAATCCTCCATGTTTGCATATATCGTAGAGCTATTGGCCAGAGTCGCCTGGCAGACCATGTGTAAGCTGGTGCCTGAAGCAAGTATTTTGCCCGAGAGATCGACCTTTAACTCGCATATAGTGCTACCTTAGGAATCCTCTCTACCCTCGCCACCTATCTTGGTGTGTCCTTGGACCAACTAGAATAGAAGTTAGAGCACACACATTCCCTTGGATGAAGGGATATGAGGTGGGCTACGCTAGCGATAAACAAAAATTTCCACCGCATAAACTAGGAAAACTACTGTTATAGATCACGGAATTACCACTAGACGTGCGGGTGCGAAACTTCTATAGCGCGTCAGGGTAGTGCAGTCGGTCGCCAGCAGTGCCATTGCAAGACCTCCTCACGTGCGATTCGTCCTCGTGCAGCAGATGCAGCACCTCCAAGGTATTCACATGTACGGGGAAGAAGCGTTGCACTCCGGACTGCTAGGTCCGCGAGGGCAACCGTGGGCGAGGGCGTGGGAACAGGCGGCTACCAGCAGGCATGGAATTTGGGTGAGCAATCCATGCGCCCCCACCCTTTCTTTTACAGGCGTCCATTAATGGGCTTCCTAACCGAGACCCATTAGTGCACCTAAGCCTAGTCTAATTTGGATCATATCCTCATTAGGCTTCCAGCCCCATAAGTGTGTGACCCTATAGGCTCACGCGCGAACTGACATAGCCCGAGTACTCCTAGTCGACCAATAGTTGATAGCGGCCTCTAGCAAGATGTGTCAACTCCTATGCGTGCGCAAAGATCATATCAGATGAGCCATCACAATCTCATATACATGGTATTCCCTTTGCCTCACAATATGTTTTCTAGATAAAAGCTGACCTCTCTTTCTCAATGCCGTGATCCGGAATCCTTGGTTAACACTTAACCCTAGTACGACCATGCATTTCTTGATCCGATCACTCGAGGAGCCCAGAGATATCTCTCTCAAGCAGAGAGGGGCAAATCCCATCTTGAGTGACCATATCTCCCAACATGCTTCTTAACAAACCTAAGAACCACCTTTATGACTACCTAGTTACGGAGTAGCGTTTGATGGCTCCTAAGTAGGTCGGTTCACATCTTGAGTACGTGTGACAATCTCAGGTCTAAGGACACAGCGTACACATTATGTAATGAGAAATCACTATTTCTCGAGTTGGGTCGGTCCAGCCTCATGTCATACATATGCCCACATTATTAGTTTGACATCTCCATGTCTATGACTTGTGAAACACAGTCATCAACTAACACATGTGCTATTCTAAATATCCATGTGTGTCCATACATGAACTCTGACTAGGAACAACTTTAGAATAACCATACAAGTAAAGAGTCTCACAAACAATTCACAGAATTGCCAATCAATACAAGTTGCCTTTCATGGATATTCAATAAACACATAATACATCATGGATACAATGAAATATGATCATCTCTACGGTTACCTCTAGGGCATATTTCTAACAGTCTCCCACTTGCACTAGAGTCTAATCTAGAAGATATCTAATACCCATAACTCTTGTGTGCACTTCATGCTTAGGCTGTGGAAGAGATTTTGTCAAAGGATCAGCAACATTCAAATCCGTGTGTATCTTGCATATCTTGATCTCACTGCGTCTAACGAACTCTCGTATGAGGTGAAACTTCCTCAGTACATGTTTGTTATTCTGGTGATTCCTTGGCTCCTTAGCCTGCGCTATTGCCCCATTTTTGTCACAGTAGAGGTGCAATGGGCTGGACGCATTCAGAAACACACCAAGCTCAATGAGGAAATTCTTCATCCAAACACCTTCCTTTGCAGCTTCCGAAGCTACAATGTACTCGGCTTCCGTTATAGAATCAGCCATGGTATCCTGCTTGGAACTTTTCCAACTTACAGCACCACCATTCAATGTGAACACAAATCCTGATTGCAACTTTGAATCGTGTTTGTCGGTTTGGAAGCTAGCATCAGTGTAACCCATTACAGTGAGCTCCTCCTCACCTTCATAGACTCGGAACACATCTTTAGTCCTTCTGAAGTACTTAAGAATGTTTTTCACCCCTGTCCAGTGACTCTCACCTGGATCAAATTGGTACCTGCTCGTAGCACTTAGAGCATATGAGACATCTGCGCGTGTACTTATCATCGCGTACATGATAGATCCAATTGCCGAAGCATATGGAACCTTGCTCATGTGATCTAGCTTATCAGTCGTCGAAGGACATCGAGTCTTGCTAAGATGTATACCATGTGACATAGGCAAGAACCCTTTCTTTGATTGTTTCATGCTGAAATATTTCAACACATTGTTAATGTAAGTATCTTGGCTTAATCCAATAAGCCTTCTCAATCTATCTCTATAGATTCTTATGCCTAGAATGTATGCGGCTTCCCCTAAGTCCTTCATAGAAAAACTATTTTTCAGTGAAGTCTTTACGGATTCCAGCATAGGAATATCATTATCAATCAGCAATGTCATCTACATACAGGATCATAAATGCAATAGAGCTCCTACTTTCCTACGTGTAAACACAAGCTTCTTCTTCATTCTAAAGAAAACCAAACCCTTTGACTACTTCATCAAAATGAATATTCCAACTCCGAGAAGCTTGCTTCAACCCATAAATGGATTTCTGAAGTTTCCATACCTTTCTAGCATTGGTCGGATCGACAAAACCTTCGGGCTATATCATATACACACCCTCATCCAAGTTTACATTCAGGAAAGCTGTTTTGACATCCATCTACCATATCTCATAATCAAAATACTCAGCTATTGCTAGAATGATCCGAATAGATTTAAGTATCGCTACGGGAGAGAATGTCTCGTCGTAGTCAACTCCTTGAACTTGTCTAAACCCTTTTGTAACAAGTAGAGCCTTATAGATGCGAACATTTCCATCCATATCTTTCTTCTTCTCATAGATCCATTTGCACTCTATGGCTTTAACACAATTAGGCGGGTCAACCAAGTTCCAAACTTGATTGTCTCCCATGGAGTCTATCTCGGATTTCATGGCACTCTGCCATTTCTCGGAATCTGGGTCCATCTTCACTTCTGCACATGTCGCGGGCTCATCATTATCCAACAATAATATCTCGCACGCCGCGCAGAGCCTTGCCGACCTTCATGGCTGCAGTGGTGCTTCTCTTGCCATGGATATCTCAACTTGTTCTGCTACACTAACATCACTTGTTGAATCTTGCCCGATTGGCTCATCTTGAACCTCTTCAAGATACACCTTCTTTTCACTTTTCTCCTTCTTGAGAAACTCTTTCTCTAAGAAAACACCATTCCTAGCAACAAACACTTTGTCCTCTAATTGGTTGTAGAAGTGTGTTATCGCCATAATTTAGGCGGGCCAGAAAGGTGGGCCGTAGAGCAAGATGGGTTTGAAGGATAGGTATAATGGGCTTGCGAATCAGACCCTTTGCAGATGTTTTGGGCCAAGGTTGGCCGTGTATCTAGATAGGTATGTTTGTTTAAACAGTTTAGATCTAGATAGTTAAGATTTGTGTTGTGTTTGGTTAGGATTGGTTAGGAAAGACAAGTCTACGGACTTGTATCTTGGGAATATAATAGAGGAATCAATCATTCACCAATAACTCTCGGCACATCGCCACCCCTGTTCTAGGGTTTCTCGGGTAAGCGCCGTGCGGCCCTGATCACACCCCGCGTGATCAGGGCAGCATCGTTCTTACTTATTTACTTTTCGTGTTCCTCATTCTGAAGCGTTGTTGATGGCGAGTAACACCAGTTATCTTAGCGCTTAGAGGGTAGCATCGGCTCTTTCATGCGTTAATTGTGCTTTGCTTGTTATCTGTAAACATCCGACTGTCCATGTACTCAATCTCGGGTATAAGGGTGGTGCCTTGCTTCGTTCTCGTTTAGTAGAACTAATCTGTTACGGTTAGTCTTCGTTAATCGAGGGTTTAGTTCAATATCTGCATGGTTAGGCCCTTCAAATGGATTGAATGTTCTGGCAGTATTCTAGGTACCTTATAACAACTTGAAAAGGGATTGTTCTGGGAATTGGCTTTGGGTTGGTTTTTAGGCCTCTGCTTAGGTTGTTGTTTTGTTACCTTCAGCATCTGTTAGGCTCAGTTACATGGAGGATGTTCCGATTATGTGGTGAGAGCTTTAATTGTCGTAGATTGGATTAGCTTAGTGATTACAGAGCGAGATTTATATTACCATCGGATATATTTGCTTTATTTATAGATCCGATCCGATACCCAACAAAATTGGCTCTTTACAGCCGATACCGGGAATCATCCGATGAGCCGATCACGGCTCGGACTAATGTTTACACGTGTCTGTGCATGCAGGAAACTAACACATGCCTAGCAACCTAGAAGCTAGGGCGTGTGCCGGATCTCGGGCTGTTGACCGAGGGATCGGGGCCCACCAGCAGTCCCAGGAGCCTCCCGGCTCCTCGTGTGGCCTGTCGCTGCTCGCCGGTGGGTTTTGACCGACAACACATTCTGGCACGTCCAGTGGGACCATCATCGCCATAATCTTCATCGACTTCATCATCTTCTTCGACTTCATCGACTGCTATTGACGGGATGGCGAGGGATGAACCGATCACCTACGAGCAACTGCCTGCTGAACATAAGCAGAAATATGATGAGATTAAGGCTCAATTCGAAGCTGATCTCATCGGCTCTTTCGAGAGGCCCCGCCACCACGACGTTAAGTGGAAGGGGTTTTCACCCGAAGGCGCCCTTGATGGAGTGGATTTGTCCACCCCATCGGAGGACCGTACCAGAGCTCTACGGCAAGAAGTAAACTACGCGGTGGCCCACTCGCTACACCGACACTCTAAGAGCTTGGTTAACGCTTTCGAGCGTGTTGCCCTGCGTGTGGTCCAAGAAATTATGAAGCATCAATACTCTCCAACGGGACCTACCTTGGGGAGCCACAAAGGGGAATTGCCATTCCAAGCTAGGCCACCACTGCCTTATGCACTCGCGGCTGCGGAATCACATGGCTCTCCGGCCTACGTGGTTTACAAGGTGGGAGGTGATCCCGTGGATCACCAATTCTTCAGCGAGCCGCCCAAGGAGATCCTGCATGGATATATGTGTGCTTATATACCGGACAGCAGTAATTCGGTATAGTCAGTACAGAGGGCAGCTGGAGGAGTCCCTGGAACGGATGCAGACAAACAAGTGTGGCTAGCAGCCTATGCCACCGGGCCGAGTCAAGATAGCGCACACTCGGTGTGACACTCAGGTAATTAGTGTTGTCACACCCTAAATTTAAGTGTGATGTTATGAGCAATAGGTGGTAAAAGTGTGTTTAGAAATTTAAATGCTAAGGAAAAAGGGTTGTTTATATAATTATATTTTAATAAAGTTCCTTTAGTCCTAAATGGGTAAACATGGACGGTAGAATTTAAATGTATGAGGGTTGTTTTGCAAAAGTCAAAAACTTGTGTTTAAATCACAAATTTTGATGAAACTACACATAGGATATATATGTGGTGTAGTTTTAAAATAGGATTTATGTAAAGTTTGGAAATCTTGTTAAGTTTCAAATTAATTACACATCCTTAGCTCTTCTGCAAATAAGACTTGAAGCAAAGTTGTACATCTTGAAAAACCATGCATTTTTGCTTTTAGGTCCATCTCCATCTGAGCACTAGTTTAAAAGTTATCAGCTCATTACAGTGGGGTCCCTGTATTTCTATGATATTGCATTTGGGTCCCTCTTCGTCTACCTCTCTCTCCCTCTCCTCTGGTTTCCGGCGCGGCAGTGTCCCGGCCATGTGCGCCGCCTCTGCCGCCTCAGCGCCGCTCTGTGCCATCTACGTGCCCTTCCCCGCTCCACCGCCGCCTTCCCCGACCTCGTGCTGGCCACCCCCTGCCCTCGCCACGTCGCCTGCGGTTTGCCCGAGCTGTGCCTCACTGCCGCTCACCGTCGCAGCATCTCTCGCGCCACCTCCTGGCCTCCGATGTTTCCACGCGTCATTACCCACCTTGCCGCCGCCCTCCTGACCCCGTGCTGGCTCGCCCTTGCGTCCTCCACGTCGTGTTGCCTCTGCCCGAGCTTTGCCGCGATCGCCACGCACGCCGCCGAGACGCCAGCTCCTGCTTGTGCACGGGCACATCCTCTTCTGGACCCCGAGCGCTTCCCCTAGCTCCTCTAGTAGACGTCCTGGCATTTGCACACTTCTTTTCCATTCCATTTTCCCTGCTCCGATCGCCAACGCTCACCGGACATCCTCCTTGACTCCGGCTCACCGTCGGCAGCCCCACCGCCGCTTCCCAATCCCCAATTCAGTGCACCAACAGCATTGCCGTGACCCCCCGTAGCTCACCGAGTGATCCAATCCCAGTTTCCTCCACCAGAACCGCTGGACCACAGCACCGGCGAGCCCCTTTCCTCTGCCGCCGCTCGGCCTCCCGTCGACCCATCGATACAGGACCCCTCCACCCCGATCAACGGCACCATCAGCACCACATCATCCTCCTGAAGCGACCTGCCCCTCCTTCACCGCCCTCCGTCACCCTAGCCTGCAAAACGCCGGCCGCCATTGCCGCCGCCGTCGATCACCACTCTCCGACCTGTTTCTGTCCAAATTGAATTGGGGGAAAGCATCCCCGCACTCCCCCGGTGCTCACGCGCACCTTGTTTCCCCATGTTCGCCGGCCCTTCACCGGGAACGATGACGCCCCGACACGGTCGCCGCCACCCCTCGCCGCCGGCCGTGCTCCGTCGCTGATCTTGATGCACATCACCTACTAGTGGACACCGTAGGACTTGTAGGTCACGTAGGACCAAGTCATCTCCGGCCAGGACCTCACCGTCAGCGAGAACACGCCGGAACAGATCCACCGGCGACGTCGGGGAGAGTCAAGGTCTTATCCGTGAATAGTTTTCCTGTTCCAATGGCCTAGCTGCAAGAATCCGAGGACCCTAGTGTAAACCCATGTGTTATTTTATGTGAGCAAGGCTGCTAGCTTGTAAAATTCATAGAAAATTGTAGAAAAATCCAAAAATTGCCAAACTGGTTTTGTTGGAAACTAGATTCAAAAATCTACAACTTTTATTAATGAAGTTTAGTTTGAAATTAAATACTTTTGAATCTATTTTAAACTTAAGGTTAAAAGGTATATTGTGCATAACTTCTACATACTAGCTTTTTTTTCTTGTAATCTTTGGTATAAAACATCCTTAGATCATGTGTAAGCTAATGTAAAAAGGTTCATGCTCATTACTATTTTGTAGTTTGAATTCTTTTAAATTTGATTAGGCTTGTTTCTAAGGCTTGTGTGTGTAGATCTTTTTATCATAATTTAACATGTTAATAATTAGTTCATAATTAGATTTTCAAGACTTTATAATTCTATTTATCTAAGATTTGAATTTAAACTTGAAATTTAAATTTAAATTCAAATGTTTTGGTTTCTGTTTTCAGTAAATCCAGTACTATATCATAACTTAAATGTAAATGATAATTCAAGACTAAACCCCCTTGTTTCTTGAGTTCATGTGTGTTAACTATTGGATTGCAACTTTATTGTGAAATAAAATTCTTAAACTCAAGCATCATCTCATTTTAAATTATTGTATGTCATGTAGAGTCGACGACACTCGACGACGGAGACTACAAGCTAGTCTTGGGATAAGACCAAGGGTTTTCTGAAGACCCAACAAACGTCGCCGAGAATCTAACTGAAGCCCCGAACCAAAGTTCGGAAGTCTCTGACACTCCTGCCCCCAACCCCACTAAAGAAGGCAAGCCCCGATGCATACCCCAGTATTTCAATTTATTACAATTTCATTATTATATTATATATCTTGCATTACGTCTAGGAGTTGAAATGAAACCCTAGTTGCATAAAATCTTAGGGATCCAATGTATTATACCCGAGTCCTTTTTGCATAGACACTCTGCTTAATAGGACCGGTAAAAGCTGAGGGATTTCCTGTCACTCGCGTGACATAGGAGTTGCGTGTTTACTATTCTGCAATCACTATAAGGATGATGGACAGGGTCATGTACGGTGTCATGACCTGGAGTTTTACCCTGTCTATTTTGATAAAAGTTGTTAAGGTCGCAGCATGTGGTAGTGGTGGCTAAGCGTTTGAAAGTACTAGCCACATGCCGTGAAATATGGTAAAACGGTAAGCCTAGTAACCAATTGGCCCAGCAAGTGGACATACCTCCCACCACTCGTAATTTGGTTTTTCTCACGCACCGACGTGCGGGAGTGCGTTCCGCACTGCGGACAGGAGTACGGTCATGTAGTCGTGCTACAGACATATGTCCTGCACAATTGGTGTGAGTACGGTCCTACAGTCGCTTGTGGTGGCCCTGTTCCACGACCCGGAATGAAAGGCAAACGGTTGCTTCAGAATGATCTTTGGATGTTCCAAGCATGTGAGTTAGGTTTACCCTTGCAAGGTGAAATTCGATTCAGAATCGTCCATTTCTCGCGGAGATTGAGACTGCTTATTCCTTCTGCCACATAGAGTAAGAAGTGTAACTATTGATGGAATAATCTTGATGAATGATAATCTCTACCTTGCTTGCTTAGTGTAGAGGCTTACCTAGAATGGAGAATCAACTAGAATCTTGAAAGCTAAAATTTGAAAATAGATCATACTCTTTGTTGCTTTTCAGCTGAAAATAAACCCAGAACCTTTACAATGCCTTCATAAGTGTAGTTACCTGGCTAAGTATATCACAAAGCGGGTAAGTCTTGCTGAGTATTAGTATACTCAGTCTTGCTAGTAAACTTTTCAGGTATGACCTTCGAGAATCCCACGGATAGTTCTGCATGGCCAACTTCTGTTCCGTATGGCTGGTCTGTGGAATGGGATCCGTCCCCGGCTGGCAGTGACCCTCCGGAGTGACACCAGGCATTGGGCTGAGCATGGTATCAGCCTTCACGACGTGTTTAGTAGCGTGTTTATTTTCCTTCCGCTGTGAACATGGACAAGCGGTTTAGCTTGTCGTTTTAAACACTGTTTGTATGAGCTACATTAAGTTTGAAAAAGGCTTGTAATAATACTTGCATTTCTATAACTTAAAAAGTTGATGAGCTGTGCTGTGATTGTAAAACTCGCCTTCGTGCGAGGTAAACCTGCTTCAATCTTGTTGAACCGTGGTTGTATCGGGCGGAGACCCGACAGACCAACAGATTGTTCCGTTTGAAGTGCGTTGAGTTAGTATCGGCTGTACAGCGATGACCAACGCACTTGAGCCGGAATAATTCAGGCGGTTCTGCCACACTCGGCCCCAGGATCACAGACGGCGAAACAGATTAGTACCATTCTAAGAGAACAGTTTGGTATTCTACCAAAGAGGAGGGCAATCGGCTATACTAAGCCGTATCCCAGTGATTATGACTTAATTCCCCTACCGCCTAAGTATCAGCTTCCTGAATTCACTAAATTCAGCGGAGCAGAAGGATTTAGTTCTATTGAACATGTGAGCAAATACTTAGCGCAATTAGGGATGATCTCGGTGTCGGATCCCTTGCAAGTAAGGTTTTTCTCACAATGTCTCATAGAGCCAGCCTTTGGGTGGTATACATCATTAGGTCCTGATTCGATTCGCACCTGGAAGCAGCTTGAGGAACAATTCCATATTCAGTATCATTCGGAAGCTGCAAAGCGCGGGGAAACCATGGCGGAATATGTCCAACGCTTCAGAGAAGTGAAGAACTGATGTTACTCGACATGGATTTCAGAGAAAGAGGCGGTCGAGTTGGCATCTCTGGGATTACTAAAGCCGATCAGGGATCTGGCTTTTCAATTGGAGTTTACCTCTTTGGTGCATTTAGTGTAGAAGCTAACAACACATGAGCAGCACTACCAAGAGCTATATCAAGATAAGTTCAAACATCAAGTGGCATTGGTTGACACAGAAGAAGCTGAAGACTCTGAGGATGAACAGGAGGTGGCAGTTGCAGAATGGACTCGGGGGGCAAACTTCGTGCCTTGTAAATGGGTGAAACAGAAAGGGCCTGTGAAGAGCTTTGACTTCGACATAGGCAAAGTTGAACAGATATTTGATCTATTATTGAAAGAAAAACAGTTGAAGTTTCCTGAAGGTTATAAGCCTCCTACAACACAGGAACTGAAGGGGAGATAATATTGCAAGTGGCATGACTCTTTCACCCACAGTACAAGCGACTGCAAGGAACTCCATCGGCAGATCCAATCGGCTATCGAGCAGGGCCGATTGATCTTGGGCGAAACTACTATGAAGGTCGATACCCAACCTTTCCCAAGTGTAAACATGGTAGAGGGTTGCGATCGGTCTATGAGGCGGCAATTGGATTTCGCGCTCGGTATCAATATGGCAAGGTTGGCACCACACCGCCAAACCAAGAATAAAGAGGCTGATCCTAGTGATCGGCCCCAAAAAGAAGAAAAAGTATATGTCACAGAGGAACAAGTGAGGTATGTCAGGAATCAGTGCCCGACTTCTTCTGATCTCCTCAAGAAGTACGAGTACCAGTACTAGCAGCATCTCCAACGAGAATCATAGGAAGAAGAGTATGAGCACCATACTGGAAAGTGTTTGAAGAAACATGAAGACGCGCATGATCATTGGCATTGCTCGTTCTTCATATATTGTTGGAATTCTGGCATGAGTCGATTGCCTACTACCAGAGACTGCCCAGAGTGCGGACCTGTGAAATCAGATGCAAAGGGGGTCTAGGTTTTTCAACGTTTGGGACCTATTCCAACTCAGCAAGAGCAGGTTCGGAGGGTGGACTTTGAGGAAGAAGAAGATAAGTATCATCATTCGCGGTGGTGCCCTGATGGACTCAATCATTCTCAGAAATGCAGGGTTCAGCGGTTGCGCAGCCTAGAAGAAGCTGAAGCCAGATATCTCAAACCATGTGTAGGAAAGGGAGTCGCACCCTCCTAGGAAGGAGTGGCGGCTGAAGTCGACAAGAGCCGATGTGAGGACATCGGCTGATATGCATATGGTATTTGTGCTCCCTGCAGAATTCCACGCTCGAGCTCATGAGGAGTCAGTATATATAGCTCAGCTGGATTTGGGACCCTGGCCGATAATATTTGAGAAGCCACAAGCAAAGACTTACAAGCATTTGAAGGCTTTATATCTCAAGGGTTACATAAACGGCCAGCCCGTTAATAAGATGTTGGTGGACACAGGAGCGGCAGTTAACATAGTGTCATATTCAGTTCTGCGCTGCTTGGGGCGGTCCACCGGAGACCTGATTAAGACAAATGTCACGCTAAGTGACTTCAACGGACAGACTTCAGAAGCTCAAGGCGTCCTCAGTGTGGATCTGACCATCGGAAACAAGACCGTCCCAACCTCTTTCTTCATCATCAATAGCAAGAGCACATACAACGTTCTACTTGGCAGGGATTGGATTCATACCAACTGCTGCATCCCTTCCACAATACATCAGTGTTTAATCCAGTGGGATGGAGATGAGGTAGAGGTGGTTCACGCAGATGACTCGATCGAGATCTTGCATGCTGCTATGAGCATTTGGGATGCGGAGGACCAGGAGCTGATATCAGGGATCAGTTTGGAGGGCTGCGACCGCATTGAAGCTACAAAAAACAAGGTGAGGCAGGTCTTATCCACTGGCTTTACAGAGTAGATGAGTCACGGAGAATAAGCTGCTCCGACACACTTAATGAGGCCGATTCCTGCGATCGGCCCCAAAAAATAAAGTGTAAACTTTTGATGTCAAGTGTTGTGCATAGTCATAGCAGTTACAGGGAGGCCCGCTTTGTCAGCCGGCCTTACTCTTTTTGTAAAGTTTCAAAAAGCAATGAAAGACATGGAGCGGCCGATCTCGACAATCGGCCAAAATTCTTTTTATTATCTTCTTTGTCCATCTGCAGTATTGATTTAACAGATGATGGGAAACTAGGATATGTGTTTACATTGGCTGACGAGCTTGATGAAATAGATATTGGTCCTGGGGATAAGCCACGACCAATATTTGTCAGCAAAAAGTTACGCCCATGTTTACGAGAGCCGATGATAGCCTTGTTAAAGGAATACGCAGATTGCTTCGCCTGGATTACACGGAAATGCTTGAGTTGGACAAAAGCATAGTCGAGCATCAGCTCCCTCTCAAGAATGGATTTCGGCCATTTCAGCAGCGGGCACGACAGATGAAGGCTGAGGTCCTGGTTGAAGTTAAAAAGGAAGTAGAGAAGATGCTAGAAGCAGGATTTATCAGGCCTTGCAGGTATGCTCAGTGGATTTCAAGTGTCATACCTGTGCAGAAGAAGGATGGCCGATGGCGAGTCTGCGTGGACTTCAGAGATCTCAACAGGGCTACTCCAAAGGATGAATATCCGATGCCTGTTGCGGAGACATTAATTAACACGGCTGCCAGTCATAAGATCTTGAGTTTCATGGATGGCAACGCTGGTTATAACTAGATCTTCATGGCTCCCGAAGATATAAACAAAACTGCATTCAGAGTACCTGGGGCAGTAGGTCTGTTTGAATATGTGGTTATGACTTTTGGGTTGAAGAATGCTGGCGCTACATATCAATGTGCTATGAACTACATTTTTCATGACTTGATCGGCAAGCTGGTGGAAATCTATATTGATGATGTCGTGGTGAAGTCTGCATCAGTTGAAGGACATTTGGAAGACTTACGATAGGTTCTGGAACGAACTAGAAGGTTCGGGCTTAGAATGAATCCGAAGAAGTGCGCTTTTGGCGTGTCGGCCGGTCAGTTTTTGGGTTTTTTGGTTCATGAAAGGGGAATTGAGATCGGCCTAAAAAGTCAAGAAACGGTGCGCACCATGGTGCCACCTACTACGAAGAGGGAGCTCTAGCAGCTTATTGGTAAGATTAACTTTGTCAGAAGGTTTATTTCCAATCTCTCCGTGCGGATTGAGCCTTTCATGGAGCTGGTAAAAATTAAAGCCAATGAAGAGTTTTGCTGGGGGGCAGAGCAGCAGCAGGCATTTGAAGAGATCAAGGAGTATCTGACAAAGCCACCTGTGCTTGTCCCACCCCAACAAGATAGGCCATTTTATGTGTACCTATCAGTAGGTGACACCTCCATCGTGTCAGTAGTGATACAAGTGCATAACAACAGAGAGAGGGTTGTGTTCTACCTTAGTAGAATGATGTTAGACACGGAAACAAGGTATCCTGATATTGAAAAGTTATGCCTTTGTTTATTTTTTACATGCACCAAGCTTCGTCATATCCTGGTATCAGCCGAGGTAATTATCATCTGCAAATCGGATATCATAAAACATATGCTATCAGCTCCTGTGTTGAAAGGCCGATTGGGAAAATGGATGTTTGCATTGTCAGAATTCGATATCTGATATCAACCCGCAAAGGCGGTAAAAGTGCAAGCATTGGTGGATCTTATTGCAGAGAGGGTTAATAGTAATATAGCAGTACTTTCCATACGCGCATGGGCCATGTACTTTGACGGGTCAGTTTGCGGAGATGGATGTTGCATCGGTATCTTACTGGTATTGCCTCGAGGGGCCACGAATTCTTTTTCAATCAGATTGCATACCGCTTGCACCAATAACCTGGCAGAATATGAAGCGGTGCGTAGAGGTATGGAATTGCTCCTGGAGGCCGGGGCTGAAGCAGTGAAAATTTTTGGGGACTCAAAATTGGTAATCTCACAGCTCACAGAAGATTACTGATGTGAGAGCAAGTTGCTTTTCCCACTCTGGGTACAATGCCAAGAGCTGATGACCCAGTTCAGGTACATAAATTTCTATTGGATACCTAGGGCACGAAACTCGAAAGCTAATGATTTGGCATAGATGGCTTCAGGGTACAAGGCTGTGACAGATGGAACCGACCTTCAGGTGCACCTCCTAGACCAAGGCGACTGGAGAGCCGATATCTTCAATTATTTGAAGGATTCGGCTCGGGGGGCACCAAAGAGGATATGCTACAAGGCTATGAGATATGCCCTGATAGGAGACGACATGTTCTATAGGACTTTGGAAGGATTGCTACTCAAGTGCCTAGGACCGATTGAGTCCAATCGGCTCTTACATGAAGTCCACGAAGGAACCTACGGGACTCACCAATCGGCTCAAAAGATGTGTTAGACCCGGGGCCACGGGACTATGTACATAACATAGTTTAAAAAGGTTTAAGAGATTAAGTCTGTCTTATCTCTTATTTATCTCGTTTATCTCTTATTTATCCTGTTTAAGTAGGAGATAGAGCTAGCCGATACAGAGGGAATCTACTCGAGATACGTTCTGGTATGATTCCTTAGCTGGTGTTGGTTAGTATCTTTGTAACCCTGGCCTCTTGGATATATAAGGGAGGGCAGGGACCCCTTTCAAAACACGATCTCTAGATCATACTACACCAAAGGCAATACAAACCACCATACAGGACGTAGAGTAATACGCACCTAGTGGCCCGAACCTGTCTAAGCTTTGTGTTCCTTGCACCTTCGAGTTCCTAATCTGGCATCTCCTCACCCAAAACTTACCACCTTGGGCATATCCCATGGTGGGCAGCCGGTTAAACACCGACAGCTGGCGCGCCAGGTAGGGGAGCGCGTCGAAGATCCACCGGCGAGCTTGATGGCAATTTTCCAATTCTCCAGGTCAGTTCCCTCTCAGGGCACGACATTTGTTTTTGGCTCGTGGGTCTGCATCGCAGACGGTGCAGGCAACTTTCGTCGATTCCTCATCGACATGAAGCCAAAGACTTCCACTGCGGATCCCCGTAGCGATCTCGACAAGTTCGTCGACGGGCTCGACGACTTGTCGGCACATACTTCCGCAACAAAGATCGAGGTCGAGTCTGCTCCAGGCTCGACTTCATCCAGCGTTATGGCAAGTTCCCTTGGGTTGGATTCGTTCCAATCTAAGGATTCGCGTAACCGATCTCAACTCGGTTCACGCAACTTGGCCACTGATCTTCAGGGGGCCAACTTCTCCGAGTCTTTCTCTGCATTAGAGGAGGACCTGCATTCCCTGCTCCAACTTGGAGGGCCCGAAGCCACCGCACGTCGGGGGGCCTTGGGTAGTTTTGGCGCCAGTGATCTGATGATCACCTCCACACCCGAGGGGCGCTTCGTACATTGGAGGGGGATGCAGCTCTCGGATCTACTCAAGGCCGAGGCTCGACTTGTGGCCCATCTCGAGCCTCTACCTTTCCAGGAGGGTAGGCCGTTGGCTACCGTGGCGGAGGACTCGACAGAACTAGTCGACGCAAGCTCCGATGAGCTCGCCTCCCACCAGGTGCTAATGGCAGAAGAAGGCGAGGTCGATGGGGATCTTCCCATCATCGAATTTGAAGCGCTCTCTGAAGACGAGGTCACAGCCAACGCTGGCGACGAGAATGACGCCGATCGTGAGGCGCGGAGGGCCAGAAACAGGGCTCGCACAATCCGGCGGAGGAGGGCTAACGAGCGTAGGCGATCTATGCATCGCGAGCTTGATCCTGAGTTTGCCACCGTAAGCGAACGAGGCTTCAGGACTCCGGTGGACAACATCGCCAGGGTTACGGCCATCCTCGAGCGCAGTAATGACCCGAATGTGCGTCAAGCACTTCTTTACGTGCAGAGGGCTTGGATCCAGCTGGATCAGCATAACCCAGCGTCCACCATCAGGGATGAGCGTGTGGGCGAGAGCCGCAGCCAGGGCCACAGCCGAATGGCTGGCGGACATCCTCGACCTCAGCCCAGCCTCAACAATGACAACGCTCATGGGAGCCAGGCCCCTGGCGGGAGGCAGCAGCCACCTCCAGGGGGTAACCCGTGACAGGTCAACCATCTACTTCCTCTAGAAGACATGCGCCAGCACATCAATGAAGGCTGCGACACGCGGTCCGTGATCTCCTCCAGGCGCAAGGTCCGAGAAGAAGTCGAAACCAAAGGTACTGATTGTAGCGACCGATTCCCAGCTTTCTCTGCACGTTTCAGCAGCTACAAGTACCCTGAGGGCTTCAAGCCGATCAGCATCACCAAGTACGATGGCAAGTAGGCTCCTCAGCAGTGGCTACATTGCTACTCCACGGCCATTGAGGTCGCAGGGGGCTCGAACATCACCAAGGTCGTCTATTCCCGATGGCTTTAGACCCTGCGCCACTCAGGTGGCTGGAGAGCCTAAGCAATAACTCCATCGACTCCTGGGAATGGCTCAAGAGGGTCTTCATCGATAAGTTCCAGGGAGCGATTGCTCATGCAGGTACTCATCATGATCTTGCTCAGTGTAAATAGGAACGTAACGAGCTCCTGCGGTCCTACACACGTCGCTTCTTCGACGTCCGCGCCACCATCGCGAACATCTCGGAGGATGACATCATCGACTGTTTCTACAACGGCATCACTGACCCAAGCATCTACAGGGACTTTGGGCGGAACAGGCCGAAGACTGTTGCGGGCCTTCATGATATGATGCACGATTGGTCCAAGCAGGAGGAGAAGATGCGGGAGCGGTTCCCGCAGCGCCAAGATAGCAATCTGTGGCGCCCAAACGACAACCGCAATGACAAAGGCCAGCGGGACTATTCGGGTCCACCCTAAAAACGCAAGCTAGATGATCTCATTGCGGCTATGGATCGTCCCTCGCGAGGCAAGAAGTTAACGACACAGGAGGAGTTTGAGAAGCTCCTGCAGAAGAAGTGCCCATGGCATCCAGGTGCCAATCACGCGGCCATCGATTGCTACCAACTCCGGAGGACGTTCAGCAACTCCGGTGGAGGCAGGAAGAACAAGAAGCCTGCGGACAAATAACCCGAGGATGACGACCAAGAGGACCAAGGTCGCAACCCGAAGTTCCAGAACGCTTCGAAGACCGTCAACGTCATCTTCGGAGGTGATGGGGATTTCGGCTCCAGGCGGGACCAGAAGCTGCTTCTTTGGGAGATCATGTCCATCGAGCCGGCGGTACCACGATCACTCCGTTGGTCGGAGGTCCCCATCTTGTTCTCCCGCGACAACCAGTGGACGAGCTTTTCGGAGCCTAGCAAGTTTCCCCTAGTTCTGGATCCTATGGTGGCAGAGGTCAGGCTCACCAAGGTGCTCATCGATGGTGGGAGCGGTCTTAACCTCATCTTTGCCAGCACTCTGAGGAAGATGGGCCTGGACTTCAAGGACATGCTGGTTCTGAGCAAGTCCCCCTTCTATGGCATCATCCCAGGTAATGTGGCACACCCACTTGGTATGGTAGTTCTACCAGTCACCTTCGGCATGAGGGAGAACTACCGCACTGAATTCATCAAATTCGAAGTGGCTAACTTCGAATCTTCTTACCATGCAATATTGGGTCATCCGGCACGCCAAGTTTATGGCAGTGCCACATTACATTTATCTGCTTCTCAAGATGCCAGGACTCAGTGGAGTACTCACTCTCCGGGGCGACTTGAAGAAGTCGTATGACTGTAGTCAGGAGGCGATCCAATACGCTTCGACTACTCGTGTGCCAGATGCTTCGGGAGAAGTACTCGTGGCCGCGCAGCAGCTCTCTCAGTCCAGGCTGGAGATTCCTTCGAGAAAGGCCAGCAAGTCGAGCATCCAGTCGACGGATGACGTGGCCCTCAAGACGATCTAGCTCCAGGAGGGTGATCCATCTAGGACAGTCGTTATTGGCGCGGGCTTAGGTGAGAAATAGGAACTCGCGCTCATCAGTTTCCTACGGGCTAACCGAGACATATTCGCATGGAAACCAACGGATATGCCAGGGGTGCCTAGGGAGCTGATCGAGAATAGTCTAAATGTACACCCAAAGGCTGTGCCGAAAAAGCAACGCCTGCGAAGGTTTGCCCACGACAAGCGTGAGGCGATTAAGCGGGAAATAGCTAAACTTCTCGCAGCTGGATTTGCGTGGGCAGCCGGTTAAACACCGACAAGATGAGGTGGCTGATTAGGCTATCTGGGTATTACTGGCCCACCATGCTTGAAGACTGCTTCAAATATTATAAAGGATGTCAAGCATGTCAGAGGTTCGGAAAGATTCAGATGGTACCAGTGTCAGTGATGAATCCCATTATCAAACTGTGGCCGTTCAGAGGCTGGGGGATGGACATGATCGGCAAAATTAATCCTCCATCCAGCAGAGGCCACCAATTTATTTTGGCCATCATGGACTACTTTACCAAGTGGGTAGAGGCGGTTCCCATGAATTCAGTGGCATCCAAAGATGTTATCAATTTTGTCAAGGAACATGTCATTCATATGTTCGGGATCCCTCAGACCATCACAACAGATGGAGGCTCGGTCTTTATTTTAGAAGAATTCAAGAAATTTGCCGCCAACATGGGCATCAAATTTATCAGGTCATCTCCATATTATGCTGAAGCAAATGGACAAGCTGAGACATTCAATCAGAGCCTCACCAAGTTGATCAAGAGAAAGATTGATAAGTATCCTAGCCGTTGTCACGAGGTCTTATCAGAGACGTTGTGGGCGTACCGTATATCTTGCCATGGAGCAACGAAAACTTCTCCTTATCACCTGGTGTATGGACAAGAGGCTGTTTTACCGTGGGAAATTACGGCCGGCTCAAGGCGTGTAGAATTCCAGAATGACTTAACAGCTGAAGAGTATGCTACGCTGATGAATGATAATGTAGAAGACCTCACGGAACTCAGGCTTTGGTCACTTGAAAAGATCAAGGAAAATAAGGCCAAAGTAGCCTACGCATACAACAAGAAAGTCAAGCTGAAAGAATTCCAAGTTGGAGATCTGGTTTGGGAAGTGGTGCTACCATTAGGGACTAAAGATGCAGCGTATGGCAAGTGGTCTCCAAATTAGCATGGGCCTTATAGGGTTGACCAAGTCTTATCTGGTAATGCATACATGCTTGAAGAATTATATGCCATTAAGTTCCCGGTGGTGGTCAACGGTCAGCATCTCAAGAGATACTTCTCGAGCACGTGGGATGGTGAGCGGTGAAGCTGACGTTGTACATCAGGCTATAAGCCGATGTGACCAATGGGCCTGAATAAGGGAGTGCTGAAGCTGTGCGGAAGGGTACAAACCGACAGAACTCGATGGCCCGTATATGTGAAACTGGCAACATGTGCTAAAATAAGAACAAGGAAAGAAGGCCGATGCATGCAGTTGACCCACATATATAAAAGAAAACGAGAAGCATTTTGTGCCCAGCACACTAAGTTGATAGAATAGCCGATGTATAACCATAGACTCTAGGGTTTTAAAATGCCTAGCACATTGGGACCGTCGAACAGCCGATGTGTGACCATCGACTTTAGAGTTTAAAATGTACACATACAAGTTTATCTGTTAAAGAAGCAAGCCTACTGAAGAAATTCGTCGATGGCAGTGATGGCCTCGAGACGGACACGGTCAGCTTCAGCAATCAATGCTTCGTCTTCCTCGTCCACTCCTAGCACCACTGCTTACTTAGAGCACTCAGCTCGGCTAGATCCACCTTCAGTTGAGCAGTCAGGGCTTCTGCTTCCCGTTTGCAGCTTGCAATAAGGTCTTTTTCTTCTTGGATGCGTTTCTTGAGGTCTTCTAATTCCTTCTCTAGAAGAAGAAGCCGTTGAGTGTGCACAGACGTGTCAGCCTTGGCGTCCAAAACAGCTTTCTTCTTATTAACCGACCAGCACCTCTCGGCAATGTTGGCCTTCAAGGGGGTTTGAGAGCGACGGGTCTCAATCCTGTGATGAGCTTGTGCTACTCTTGCCCGAAAGAAAGGGAGGTGCCCGATCGGCCAGAGCTTGATTTGAAGAGCCATGGGAAGCTGAGAATTGATCTCCTCGAGGATCTACCTTACCGCATTGTAGTCCTGGACCAGGGCGTCGATCGGAGCTGACAGAAGGTCCTTCACACGGAGAAGCTGACCAGCAACTCTGGTCGAATCCGGTTGAGGATCATCGGCTTCTAATATGGCCGATCCAATAGATGCAGGATCAAACGCGAACAATTCCGAGAGGTTCACGCCCTGAAGGGAGGCATGTGAGTAGAGCAGCACAGAAAAGAACGAAAATGATCTGGTGGTAAAACATACCTGTCCTAGGGGGGAGTAGTGACAGCCGATGAAGCGATGATCAGCTCCTGAGGACACGTCTTTTCTGGAGGAGGAACGGTGACAGCGGGAGAAGTGATGGTCGGCTCTTGGGGTCTCATCCTTTCAGAAGGAGGGGTGATAGACGCGAGCAATTCCAAGAGGTTCAGGCCCTGAAGGGAGGCATGTGAGTAGAGCAGCACAGAAAAGAACGAAAATGATCTGGTGGTAAAACATACCTATCCTGGGGGGGAGTAGCGACAGCCGATGAAGCGATGATCGGCTCCTGAGGACGCGTCTTTTCTGGAGGAGGAACGGTGATAGCGGGAGAAGCGATGGTCGGCTCTTGGGGTCTCATCCTTTCAGAAGGAGGGGTGACAGCCGATGAAGCAGCAGTCGGCACTTGCGGGCGTACCCCTTCCGGGGAAAGACTGGCAGTCGATAAAGTGACAGCTGGCCTTTCTGGAAAGGAGCTAACGACTGATGCAGCAACAATCGGCTCATGCAGATCTTGAACGGGGACCGGAGCATCAACCGGCGTCGCAGGGCCTTCCAGGGTTTTCGGCTCGGGATTTTGAAGGGCAACCGAAGCGCTGACGGGTGCAAGGAAATCTTCTGGAGCTGAGTCTTTTTGGCATGCCGGTTCCTCCCCACTGGAAATGTCCACAACGACGGACTGCAAGAAAGGGGAGCGTAATCAAGATAAAATGTGCATGTACAGAAGGCCAACTACGAGAGGGGTGATCCAAACCTAGCCAGCAACCGGAGCTTCTTGACTGGTAGAAGACGGCCCAGCTTCCTTCCGGATTTTTCTAACAAGCATCTTCCTCGTCTTAGTATGGACTCGGGGGGCAACAGCGTCGAAAGACTGTTTCCGCTTGGGGGTCAACTTCACGGTGCTGGGTTGGATCCGCATGATGCTTTTTGAAGCACTACTAGATTTTCCCCCTATAACCACGAAAAATTTAGGCAACACCACTGATTTGGGTGCAATAGGTGGGTACTATGGCACCGAAAGAGTGATTTGGTAGTAATATGCATGCCTATTACTACACATAAATTGTGTTGCGATATTTATGTTTCGTGTTGCAACAGGGTGTCCCTAATGCACCTATTTTTAGGATTTGTGTTGCAATTGGTTGGAAATACTGCTACACCAATTATAAGTTGCATTAGTACTTCGTGTGTTGCAATAGAAAGGTGCTATGGCGACCATATTAGCGTTGGTTGCTTCTGAACGGCAATTTCGCAACCCTTGATTTGTGTTGCAAATTGCTTGGTGCATTGTGGCAATAGATAGGTGGCTATTGCATCCTTTCTTTCTGCGAGATGCAATAGCATGGACGTATTGCCACAATTTTGCGTGGTTGTCCAACTAGTCGTAGTCGTTGCAACTGTAACAGACTTATTGCAACCAAGTGTTCCTTGGTTGCAGTTAAATTTTTCTATCACCACGGTTTTTGTTCTTACAAGTGGGCCTCCACACAAGTGTTCCTTGGTTGCACTTAAACTAGAACAAATCGTCAAACAAACTGGAACAAATCGATAGATCGACTAGGACAAATTGTCAAACGAACTGGAGAAGGGGGTGGCACCGGGCGAGGAGCTCGGAAGAGGCAGCGAGGCGGCGCTGGATGACGAGAGCGGCGGCGGCGGCGCTGTGGAGACGGGGCGGCGAGGCGGTGCCGAGCGACGCACGACAGCCCACAGAAGGCCCGTTGCGGTTGTCTTGATCTCGTATGCTTATGTATGTATGTATGTATGTATGTATATATATATCTCCATCAGGCCCAACAGATCAAAATCGCATATGTAATATATCCTCTAGATATAAATCAAAAAGAGAAAACAGAAAACAGGCCCAACAGAAGGTCCAGTCGGGAGTCCCCTTCTGATGAGGACATGACTAATACGCATATGACCAAGGCCCAAGCGAAGATAGAGTTCAAAGCCCAATCCACATTGAAGTCCGATTTATTCGCGAGTCCGGTTCGGACTGCAGGAGCAGGCATCACGAAAACGGACGCCCAGGCCACATACGGGCTCCGTTTTGGGCATTATATATATTGTTGGAAAGCTAAGGAGATAAGCTTTCCAACCCAACTGATCCCATATCAAAATATGTACGGAGTCGATAGGAATCGTCGAAACAACATGACGACCAGAATCTGTCTGAATGCAGCGATGCCAGTTTTTGGGCCCGAAGGCCTTGTACTCCCTAGGGTTGCTCGGCCACCCCCTTGGCCGCCCCCTAGCCTCTCTTCTATATACACAGCAGCTGCCATTAGGTTAGGAGGGTTTTGCTTTAGATCAATCTATCTTTGAACAGTCGCCGTCTTTCGGTTTGTAGAACCCCAACTTTCGAGCTTAATCAATCATCTGCAGTTGTCACTTCAATTTGAGTGCTGCGTTTCTTTCGAGTTCTTGCCAAGGGCTTAATTGGAATCATCGTCCGCCGAGGAGTCCAATTGAGTGTACTGCAGCTGGGTCGCCGTGCCCGATCGCCGGTGAGAATTCTGAAGAATTTCTTCCTTTGTGGTTGCCGGTCTTCGTACTCTTGCGCGCGAGACCAATTCTAAGTAGATACATTGTTTGACTACTGTAGAAAAAAATGCATGTACTGTGTTTGTTTTGTTGCATAAATACTGTTTATTCTTGATTTATTTCCTGAAGAACACACACAGTATTACCAACACAATTGTTATCTGTGAACTGAAAAAGAATTCCACCAACCTGTTCGATATTTCCAGCACCTGGGAACTGAAGAATTATTTCCACGCACACACTAATAAAGAACAAAGATAGAATTTCCACCACTCTATTCTTGATTTAATTAACTGATCTATGGTCTGAAACATACTTGTGTGATTCACGGAAGATAAGTGCTCATACTAGCGTGATTTTAATTTTTGGTCTGAAACATGATTTAGGTTGTGATTTTTTTTACCATTACAAATTTTGAATACCCATGATCCAAATCCTGGACCCGCCACTGTATATCTCCCCTGCATATATCCATGCTAGATCATGATCTCTCATTGCAAACATGCATGCAGATAAATGGCATCACACGCAGATAGGAGTTGGAAGGCGAATTTCCGAAGTTTTATTGAAAACTTTGGCACATCATCATCGCGACGAGCTGGTGGATCTGTTGCGTGCCCATGTGCTACATGTCAATGCATGATAAGATATCATAACGTGTTTCAGATTCAGCTTCATTTAGTTACTAGAGGGTTTGCTGATTGTTTCATCAATAATGAATTCGAAGGCCAAACTTGTTCATCAGCTGAGGGTCGTGTGAATCATGGTGTCAATCCTGATCGCAATACTGGTATAAGAGAACCTGAAGATGCACAACCTACAGCTGACGCAGCACCTTATTTTGGAGAAGATGATGATGAAGACGCAGGTGATAATCCTGCTGCCACTAATACTCTGATTAGAAACATTATCAGTGGCTCTATACATGGACAAATCATAGATGCTGGTGAGAAACCAAATAAGGAAGCAGAGATATTTTTGAAACTATTAGAGGAGGCAAAGAAGGAATTGTATCCAGGATGCAAAGATGCAACTAAGGTCTCTTTTATCGTGCAACTTTTTCAGATAAAGTGCTTGTACGGAATTAGTAACTCAGCATTGGAGGCCATACTTAATCTGTTCTCAAAGGTTCTCCCTGAAGGCCATTGTATCCCTGACTCCTTGGATAAAGTGCAAAGGGTGGTACGAGACCTAGGCTTGGACTATATCAAGATACACGCATGTAAGAATGATTGTGTGTTATTTTTTAAGGAAAACAAAATGCTGGAGACATGTCCCACATGTGGGGAGTCTAGGTGGAGAGTTGTAGATAAAACCTCTAATAATGAGGTTGTGGATGGTGCTACTGTTAAGAAGCGATTTCCAGTGAAGATCCTACGCTACTTTCCTCTTATTCCTCGGCTGCAAAGAATGTACATGTCGAAGCAGTTATCTGAGGAGATGCAATGGCATAAGAAAGAATTGGTCAAAGATAGAAAAATGCGTCACCCTGCTGACTCATTGGCATGGAAGCACGTGGATAAAGAATATGGATGGTTTGCACAAGATGGTCGTAATATTAGGCTTGGTCTTGCTTCTGATGGCTTCAATCCCTTTGGGATGCAAAATGTTACATACACCATATGGCCTGTTATCCTTATACCTTACAATTTGCCTCCGTGGTTGTGTCAGAAACAATCTAACTGGTTGCTATCAATGTTGATACCTGGTCCAAAATCTCCTGGAATGGATATTGATGTATATTTGAGGCCCCTTATATTAGAGCTGAAGGAGCTTTGGGAAAAGGGTGTTCCAACATGGGATGCACAGACTAAACAAAATTTTAAATTACATGCTGTTCTACTCTGGACAATTAATGACTTCCCAGCTTATGCTATGCTTTCTAGTTGGAGCACGAAAGGAAAGTTTGCATGTCCATACTGCCACAAAGATACTGATTATTTGTGGTTGAAACATGGGATGAAGCACTGCTACATGGGACATCGTCGTTTCTTGCCCTCGGACCATCCATGGCGCAAGAACAAGGTCAGCTTCAACAACAAGGTTGAAACCAGGGAGGCTCCAGTACCACTGACAGGTGCACAGATACTTGAAGAGTTTGAAAGCTTTGAACAAGTTCGATTTGGAAAGAAGGCATCGAGAAAAAGGAAACGTGACGAAGACCAAAGATGGCACAACTGGAGGAAGATGAGTATTTTTTTTGAACTCCCTTACTGGTCTTCTTTTCTCATCAGGCATAATTTGGATGTTATGCACATTGAGAAAAATATATGCGAGAGCATATTAGGCACTCTGCTTGAATTGGAAGGTAAATGTAAGGATGGGGAGAAGGCCCGACTTGATATGGAGCATATGGGGATACGACCAGATCAGCATCCTGTGATTAGGAATGATAAGTATACCTTGCCAGCAGCATTGTACAAGTTAGATAAGAAGGATAAGGAAAATTTATGCGCATTTCTATATGGAGTGAAGATGCCTGATGGGGTTTCCTCCAATATAAGAAGATGTGTTGACCTAAACTCATGTAAGGTGTCTGGCTTGAAAACTCATGATTACCATCTAAGTCTACAGAAACTGTTACCCTTAGTGGTTCGTAGGATTTTGCCAGAACAAGTTGTCATCGCATTGGTTCAGCTTAGTAATTTCTTCAATGCACTATGTTCCAAGGAGCTGGTGCAAGCAGACTTGGACAAACTTAGCAGTTCAATTAGGGAGACTGTTTGCCGACTTGAGATGATATTCCCTCCTTCAGTTTTTGATATCATGATGCATTTGCCTGTTCACCTAGCTGAAGAGGCTAAAATTAGTGGGCCTGTATGTTATAGATGGATGTATCCAGTGGAGCGGTACCTACGTACTGCAAAAGGATATGTGAGGAATAAGGCCTACCCTGAAGGTTCAATAGCTGAGGGATACATACTCGAGGAGTGCCTTACATTTTGCTCAAGATTCTTGGATGTGGACACAAAACTGAATCGTGTTAATCGACATGAAAGCATTGCTGTGAATGAGCCACCATCTGGTCTGAGCATATTTTCAGACATGGATTACAGCAGGAGAGGACAGACTATCCAAATCATTGAAGGAGACGAGATGCGGAAGATGAGGCACTACATAATTTCAAACTGTGATGAAGCTAGTCAATGGGTCGAGTAAGTTACAGAACTGAAAATCATTGTTTTCAAATTTTATATTTCGAACTAACAGTGATATACATTTCTATGCAGTGCGCATATGGAAGAACTGAAGAAATATGGTTCAAGAAATCTTCAAAGGCGACACGAGGAACAATTTGTAAGATGGTTCGAGGGCAAGATCAGGGATCTACATGCAAAAGGGGAAGTAAGTACAGAGATGTTTGCACTTGCTCAAGGACCAGACAATCGAGCTCGTACATTGCATAGATGCTATATCAATAATTGGTTATTTCGAACCATTGACATTGAGAAAAGTCTCGTAACACAGAATAGTGGTGTGCTTGTCAAGGGAAACGGTGGTACTGTCAACATGTACTGGTATGGGGTAATTAAAAGAATGATCTCATTAGAATTCCCTGGACAAAAAGAAGTTATTTTGTTCCAGTGTGATTGGTATGATGTGCCTGCTGCCACTAACAACAGAGGCAGAGGATACAGTAAGGATCAATTTGGAGTAATTGATATCGACACTACTCGATACAGGTATAAGAATGAACCCTATATTCTGGCAACACAGGCGGAACAGGTGTTTTATGTGAATCTGGTAAAGAAACCTGGTTGGAGCAGTGTTATTGCGTTGAAACCAAGGGACTTGTTCGCCATGCCTGAATTAGAACTTGAAGACTCAATTGATGTGGGTATCGAAGTCAATAATTTACTCAATGAACAACAGGATTTGACAAATTGGTCAAGATCGGACAAGGAAGGCACAACTGGGGATGTCTCTGTTATTGCTCAGGTGCGGACCGAAGCAGTTGACGAACCAGACAATGCGGTCTTTGATGGCGATGACGAAGATGATGAAGATGACACATACATTGATGATGGAGTTGTTGCACCACTTGCTTTTGGGGTAGAAGGCGAAGATGATGAATTTTTTATTTAATACTTGTACATTATACCACTGAGGATGTATTTGATACTTGTCCATTATAACATTGAATGATTAGTTTTTTATTTCATACTTGTACATTACACCCTCATTTCCAGTGATGATGATAATTTATTTTTGTATGCTGTGTCAATAAATTCCCTGAATGTCTGTTCTGTAAGGAGAATGTATGTGGAACAAAATCGAGTGCAGATGAGCAAAGTTCAATAAATATCCAAAGTACAAGTCACAATTGCCGGCTAAGACGTGTCCTACGTGTAGCACAACAAGTTGGAACAAAGAACAATGGAAGAAACTCACAGAACAATCAGGATGGCAGTACCGTAAATATTGTACTAGCAATGCCAAAAAGGCACTAGTGCAAAGCCTAGTTGTTTTTGATTTTCTTTCTTCAATGATTTTTTTGATATTTTTCTCAGCACAAGCAACACCAGAATAGGAACCACACCAAGTTTCACCTGAAACAGAGATCAGATGTGGTCTACAGAAAATCAAACAGGTATGCCAAAAAGCGTGCTGGACAGAAACTGAATTTTTTAATTATCTTCCTGATTTTTTTTGAATTTTTTGAGATCGGCCTGACCGGCAAAGTCCGGTGAATCATATGTGCAACTTTTCGTTGCCAAGCTCCTGTAAAAATTTCAGCCAAAACGGAGAACCGAGCGAAAAGTTATGCCTGTTTTATGGAAGGTATCTCAAGTTATGTTCTTTCTCGAAGGCACAACCCGGCAGATAGATCAGCAGCGGCTAGGGCACAAATTCTCCCTGGTATGTGCAATGGGTAATCGCGCTAGATGAATCCAATGGGCAAGCTAAAATCGAAGTTTGAGTAATCAAAATTTTCAATTTAAATAAATTACAACTACAAGCAATATGTTAAAGTCTTGAATACTAAAGAGGCGGCGCCCTTTTTTCATCCGAAATCTGCAGCGCCAAATTACCGCGCCACAAAATCACTGGACCCACATGTCAGCCTAAACGCCCATTGATAATAAGCCCCAAAGAACCGAGAGCGACGATTGGCTTCCTCGTAATCCCTGGATCTCCTTCCTCGTAATCCCTTCGCAAGGCGGCGGCATTGGGCGCAGTTAGGGTTCCACCCGAGAGCGACGATTGGCTTCCTCGTAATCCCTGGATCTCCTTCTTCGTAATCCCTTCGCAAGGCGGCGGCATTGGGCGCAGTTAGGGTTCCACCCGAGAGCGACGATTCTCCACGGAAGGCGAAGGATGCCGACGATCAGCGATGCAGCAAGGGGGACTCATTCCTCGTCGACATCGCTGCACACACCTGAGTCGGCGATGCTACCTGCAATGTTCACACCAACATCTGGGAGGGGGACACCACCTGTCATGTCCAGCAGCCATAGGGCGGCGGCTTCGCTCTTTGGGTCACCTTCGTTCCAAAGAGCAACCAACCATTCAGCCGCCGAAGATGCAGTTGACGACTGCCACGATCCAGAAAATTGGCTGCCTTCGTCTCACAACGAGTCTGACAAAAGGTAACTGATCAACTGCCCCTGCCATCCTTTCTACAATGATTCCTTTGTTGTTTTATGTTTAGTCAATGTGGAATATGAACTATTATTTGCTTTTATATGTAGAGCGGATGATGAATGGATCATATATGTAATTTGCAAGGGGAGTGATGAGGGAGAAGAATTTGTGAAGACATATAAAATTGACAAGAGTCAAATCACGCTTGGTAACCTAACAACAATGAAATCAAGATTGGGGTATGGGTCCAGGGACTACATGTACTACAAGCAGAGAAGTGCAAATGATCCTGCGGCAGAACCACTGAATGATATCGATTACGATGTTGATGCATTCAGAATGATAGAGAGTAACGAGGCAGAGAGGGAGGTCAGGTTACTTTTATCGAAGAATCCAGTACCAGTCCGATGTGTGTCCATAATACCAATTAAATCCAAAAGAGTTAGCCCAGATCACTATGAAGAAGAAGAAGAGGAACAATCTGAATTAGATGCATACAAAGATTGGCTAGCTTATATGCATTCAAGGAAACAAGCCATGGGTGAGTTATGATGAAGCCCATTATGTTTAAGTTATTCCTTCTGGTGATATATTTAAACTTGTGCTTCATATATATTCATTAGCTTGGTTAAATGATGCATAAATATTTGAGTTCCCCTCCCAGTAAAATGAAGTCAATAAACAGCAAGTGATCACTTAAAGAATGTTTTCACAAAACTTGATGACATCAGTAATATCCCAGTTAATTTTCTACCTTTGTAGTAGGAAATAGCAGATTAACAATATTTGTAGAATCAATGCGCTCTTGACTGATATAATTGTTCATTTTCAGAGTTTCAAGATATGTACAGGGAGGACACAATCAAGACATACGAAGAATGGTTGGGGGTTGAAGGAAAACTTGATGACATCAGTAATATCCCTCTCCTAATTGTCAAACAAATTACTATTCTCCGTCAAACTTCAAATTATGCTAGCTCATCATGTGACAATATTATCTGCAGAAGCATTTTTGGATTCTACCAGTCACATACATTCCAGTCAAGACAGCAACCCAACAGCTCCAGTGCAGCCACCATCTCATGCTCGCCGTTGGAGAAACGGAAATAGTAAGTACTGTTTATTAGGGATTAATTTTGTTTCAGTTTTCTGTGACTGAATATGCATATTATGTGGCTTAATATCTATTATTAAATTCTGATCCAATGAAATAGGCTCAGAAAATGGAAAGAAAAGAGGACGTGGTACCCTAAAAGGCTTGAAGGCAACCGCCAAGAGATTCAGGGCGGGCAATCAGAAGATGAAACTTGACTTCTCCAGACTTGGAGGACCGGCAGGTGACAACTACCGCACGTTCACTGATGAAATAGTAATGTTTACAAGGAAAAGGGCACCACTTATTGGAGTGAGAACGTGGAAAGATATCCATGAAGATGTAAAAGAGTCAATAGCAACTGATGTATTGGTAATGATAATGTTTGCTTCTGTACAAATTTAAATTATATACTAACATAACAACTAACCTACATGTTCTTATAAACTATATAACAGGCTAGGTGGGACATTGAGGATAATGATACTTCAAGGAGCATCATATGGGGCATTGCTAAGGAGCGGTACAAAGGATGGCGTTCAACTTTCAGTGCTACAGCCAAGGCATACAACAGCTACCACGAGAGAATGCTACATAAGCCTGAAGAATTAGATATTGTTGAATGGCACTATCTGTTGAAGTATTTTAGGACTGCAAAATTCCAGGTTTGTTCCACATTTGTTACCATTCTTGACATTTCATATTTCAGACAAATGGGTCTGAGTCATTAAAATTGTTCAAATCTATGTATTCTGTAGGCAAGGAGCATACAGAATTCTCAGATTCGAGGCCATAAAAAGACGACACATTTGTCAGGCTCAAAGCCTTTTGCTCAGTGCAGCTATGAGAAGGTAATAACTGCAAGTTCGCATATACAACCTTTGCATGAATTACTAATTTGTTATGTTCTTGGCATATCAGAGAGACCCAGAAACTGGTGAGGAGCCCAATGATATGGAACTTTGGTTCATAACTCATAGTAAGGATGGGCAGTGGAAAGACCAAGAATCTAGGGATGTCTATGTGAGTTCTAAACGAATTAGTACATAACTTAATATAGTCCATCCAAGTAAAAAATACAGGCAATTTCTTCTTCAACTAATTCCAGCATCTGTGCCTTATAAATTTTAGGACAAAGCAAGCAGCCTTATCTCTGAGGCAGAATGAAATGCAGATGGAAACTTCATTACCCAAATGGAAAAGAATGAGATTTTCCAGAAGGCATACAAGGCAGTCACAGCATGCAAGTCAACCAGGTTGCATGGTAATGGGTATCTGGCAAAAAGGCCAACTAGAAGGCAACTGCTGAATGCGGATCGCCAAGATCATATTCGTATTGCAGAGCAACAGCATCAGGAACACCTCGAGCTCATGGGATCATTTCAGCAGCTACAAGAACAAATTGCAACATGGGAAGCTGACAGGGGAAGCCGAAAGGATAGAACATGCACGACAGATCGATGAAATGAAAAAGGCAAGGGAGGATGATTTACAAGCGCTTAGGAAAGAGTTCCTATCGATGATGCAGGCAGCACCTGGACAGACAGCATTTCAGCAGGTAGTAGTCAAGCTAGTTAAAACCTGATGTGCTCCCTTCACATTAGGTTGTTTGTGGTCCCTTTACATCCTCTTTGTCAAGCTAGTTATTGAATGACTTTATCTAGTTAGGTTCTGTATCTAATTGTCTGTACCATTTAATGATTGTCCAACCTACAACATCAATGCAGGCAAACAACAATGTCACTGAAGAAGTTCAGCCAACCCCACAGGATGTGGTCCCTTCACATCAGGTTGTTTGTGAATTGAGAACTTTTTACTGCTATCATTATATACTTAATAGAATGGCACCTAATTATTTCCTTCTAACATTTTTTATTCCCAGGAAAAGACTCAATCTCATGTCACTGATATACAAGGGCAAACGGCATTCGCACTACAAGAAGTACCGCATCTGCAAGCAACAAAGAAGCAAATACAACAACAGTTCCTGTATTCCTTACTACAAAACAGCTAAAGGATGAAGCTGCTAAAAGACGTCAAGCCGCCAAAAAGACAGGAGGTGAAAATTTTTGTTCTCCACTACCTGCTGTGAATGAATTCTATTGTCACTGTCAAAGTATTTGCTGTGAATGTTTCTTTTTACTGTCAAAGTATTTACCATAATTCTGTTAAATTTATGATGCACAACAAAATTTATGACTGCCTGATGTTGTTGCCTCCTTTTCATATTTCAGCTCACTTCTTGATAACAAATGTAATTCTTTCTTTTCAGCAAACTAAGGCAGTTCGAATAATGGAGCAAACAAGTGATGATGGACCATTTTGAAAGTCACTCTTTCCTGATCAAGTGATGAGATCGTCTTGAAGTCACCCTTTGCTGATCAAGTTGTTTATTTGTTATCAAAATAAGCTACTATGTGTGTTAGAAACAATCTGGTGTTGCGAACTTATTACTTTGTATTTGGAAGAACTACGTGTGTCAAGGAATTTTACAGTTAATTGTTCAATCTTGTTTCATGAATGATATATAAATGCTTCATTATTTTTGATCATGTATTATATTGATTTAAATTATTGATGGTGATACAAATAATTGAGCGTGGCAATAGACATGTGGCAATACCTACAAAAGTTTGGAGGCAACACCTTTCCACATGTAGCAACCCAATATTATGGTGGTAATAGAGGCATGAACTTTTGCCCACCAAAATGTTCACGAAGCAATAGAGATCACAACTAACAACCAATCAAGTTTGATGGCAATAGAGTGCTCCAACTATAGCCTCCAAACGATTTTGGTGGTAATAGAACTGTATACCTGTGGCAACCAAACAAACTTGGTGGCAATAGAGGTAATGACATATTGCACCCAAAACAACGTTAGTGGCAATAAAGGTGCTTGCCCTATAGCACCCCAAACACGTTAGTGGCAATACAATGGTTTGCAACGCAAGATTATACACATTGCAACGCATTGGGTAAGATGCAATTGAACCTTTTGCAACAGCAGATGCGTCGCAATAGGATAATTTGCAACCTACACGAGCGCACCCTAAGATGCTACTTGCAACGCCTAATTGTGTTGTAATAGAAAAAAATTGCAACCAACAAAAGACATTCGTGGTTGAAGGCTAATACCACAAGACCTTTTGCATCACTTTTTTACAAAATTTTTTGGGTGCAATTGTGGCTATTGCACCGAAAAAGGGCATATTGCAACATATTTCCGGCGTTGCATTAGGGGTAAAATC